>NC_081227.1:8312872-8325372 GCF_902713425.1 Acipenser ruthenus | reverse complement strand
CCAAGATCTGCCTTCCATTTGGAGGGATTTCCTAAGTTTGTCAGCCGGCTCCTGCTTACGCTCCAGTGGCGCAATCGGTTAGCGCGCGGTACTTATATAGCAGTATGTCTGCAGAGCAATGCCGAGGTTGTGAGTTTGAGGCTCACCTGGAGCACTTCCCTTTTCTCGGTCAGTTTATTCCAGTAGGTTTTGCTTCAACGATAATGTTCATCAAGTGTGAGATTTGGTAGAAAATAGGAATAAAATAATATCCGCACACGCAGACATACCTATATTTATGTATATATTTACAAGTCAAAAGACAGATAGATTGAATGAATGAATGAATATTTGAAAAAGCCTGAAAGGAGGTGTAAGAGTTTGCTTCTGATCACAAAATATGATTTTAGTGAAGGGGGAAGAAAAAGGGCTTGGAGATGCCAGGGATTGAGCCCGGGGCCTCATACATGCAAAGCATGAGCTCTACCACGGACAGCTGCCCACCAGTTTGATGCAATTGATCCCTTTCATTTCTGAGACAACTGCTCACGTTCCAGGGTTTCATCCTGAAATGTAGCTCTTCTTTGACAGCACGCAGCACGGCAGATGAGGTGGCCGAGTGGTTAAGGCGATGGACTGCTAATCCATTGTGCTCTGCACGCGTGGGTTCGAATCCCATCCTCGTCGGCTTTTGGCACTTTTTCCTCCGTGGCCTCGGCTCTCCTTCCCTGTGCAGCTTTGACCTGCGTTTAGCTCTGTGGCACTACAGATAGCGCGTTGGACCGTGCTGAGCTGTGCTGCGTGGCGTGACTAAAAGGTTGTGGCTGAGTTCCAGCAGTCTCGCAAGATTTTCTCCTTCGTTTACACTTTAAAATTCAAATCATTTTCTTTTGTGGTTGTTTTTAATAAACAAATTGAGAACATGGAGGTGCTGCTGGGATTCGAACCCAGGATCTCCTGTTTACTAGACAGGCACTTTAACCAACTAAGCCACAGCACCCTGGCCCTGCCTGCAGCTTGCTGAAGTGAAGGGCTTTGTTGCACAGTCCCAAGATCTGCCGGCCATGTAGAGGGATTTCCTAAGTGTGTCAGCCGGCTCCTGGCTTGCTGAAGTGAAGGGCTTTGTTGCAGTCCCAAGATCTGCCTTCCATTTGGAGGGATTTCCTAAGTTTGTCAGCCGGCTCCTGCTGACGCTCCAGTGGCGCAATCGGTTAGCGCGCGGTACTTATATAGCAGTATGTCTGCAGAGCAATGCCGAGGTTGTGAGTTCGAGGCTCACCTGGAGCACTTCCCTTTTCTCGGTCAGTTTATTCCAGTAGGTTTTGCTTCAACGATAATGTTCATCAAGTGTGAGATTTGGTAGAAAATAGGAATAAAATAATATCCGCACACGCAGACATACCTATATTTATGTATATATTTACAAGTCAAAAGACAGATAGATTGAATGAATGAATGAATGAATGAATGAATATTTGAAAAAGCCTGAAAGGAGGTGTAAGAGTTTGCTTCTGATCACAAAATATGATTTTAGTGAAGGGGGAAGAAAAAGGGCTTGGAGATGCCAGGGATTGAGCCCGGGGCCTCATACATGCAAAGCATGAGCTCTACCACGGACAGCTGCCCACCAGTTTTGATGCAATTGATCCCTTTCATTTCTGAGACAACTGCTCACGTTCCAGGGTTTCATCCTGAAATGTAGCTCTTCTTTGACAGCACGCAGCACGGCAGATGAGGTGCCGAGTGGTTAAGGCGATGGACTGCTAATCCATTGTGCTCTGCACGCGTGGGTTTGAATCCCATCCTCGTCGGCTTTTGGCACTTTTTCCTCCGTGGCCTCGGCTCTCCTTCCCTGTGCAGCTTTGACCTGCGTTTAGCTCTGTGGCACTACAGATAGCGCGTTGGACCGTGCTGAGCTGTGCTGCGTGGTGTGACTAAAAGGTTGTGGCTGAGTTCCAGCAGTCTCGCAAGATTTTCTCCTTCGTTTACACTTTAAAATTCAAATCATTTTCTTTTGTGGTTGTTTTTAATAAACAAATTGAGAACATGGAGGTGCTGCTGGGATTCGAACCCAGGATCTCCTGTTTACTAGACAGGCACTTTAACCAACTAAGCCACAGCACCCTGGCCCTGCCTGCAGCTTGCTGAAGTGAAGGGCTTTGTTGCACAGTCCCAAGATCTGCCGGCCATGTAGAGGGATTTCCTAAGTGTGTCAGCCGGCTCCTGGCTTGCTGAAGTGAAGGGCTTTGTTGCAGTCCCAAGATCTGCCTTCCATTTGGAGGGATTTCCTAAGTTTGTCAGCCGGCTCCTGCTGACGCTCCAGTGGCGCAATCGGTTAGCGCGCGGTACTTATATAGCAGTATGTCTGCAGAGCAATGCCGAGGTTGTGAGTTCGAGGCTCACCTGGAGCACTTCCCTTTTCTCGGTCAGTTTATTCCAGTAGGTTTTGCTTCAACGATAATGTTCATCAAGTGTGAGATTTGGTAGAAAATAGGAATAAAATAATATCCGCACACGCAGACATACCTATATTTATGTATATATTTTACAAGTCAAAAGACAGATAGATTGAATGAATGAATGAATGAATGAATGAATATTTGAAAAAGCCTGAAAGGAGGTTAAGAGTTTGCTTCTGATCACAAAATATGATTTTAGTGAAGGGGGAAGAAAAAGGGCTTGGAGATGCCAGGGATTGAGCCCGGGGCCTCATACATGCAAAGCATGAGCTCTACCACGGACAGCTGCCCACCAGTTTGATGCAATTGATCCCTTTCATTTCTGAGACAACTGCTCACGTTCCAGGGTTTCATCCTGAAATGTAGCTCTTCTTTGACAGCACGCAGCACGGCAGATGAGGTGGCCGAGTGGTTAAGGCGATGGACTGCTAATCCATTGTGCTCTGCACGCGTGGGTTTGAATCCCATCCTCGTCGGCTTTTGGCACTTTTTCCTCCGTGGCCTCGGCTCTCCTTCCCTGTGCAGCTTTGACCTGCGTTTAGCTCTGTGGCACTACAGATAGCGCGTTGGACCGTGCTGAGCTGTGCTGCGTGGTGTGACTAAAAGGTTGTGGCTGAGTTCCAGCAGTCTCGCAAGATTTTCTCCTTCGTTTACACTTTAAAATTCAAATCATTTTCTTTTGTGGTTGTTTTTAATAAACAAATTGAGAACATGGAGGTGCTGCTGGGATTCGAACCCAGGATCTCCTGTTTACTAGACAGGCACTTTAACCAACTAAGCCACAGCACCCTGGCCCTGCCTGCAGCTTGCTGAAGTGAAGGGCTTTGTTGCACAGTCCCAAGATCTGCCGGCCATGTAGAGGGATTTCCTAAGTGTGTCAGCCGGCTCCTGGCTTGCTGAAGTGAAGGGCTTTGTTGCAGTCCCAAGATCTGCCTTCCATTTGGAGGGATTTCCTAAGTTTGTCAGCCGGCTCCTGCTGACGCTCCAGTGGCGCAATCGGTTAGCGCGCGGTACTTATATAGCAGTATGTCCTGCAGAGCAATGCCGAGGTTGTGAGTTCGAGGCTCACCTGGAGCACTTCCCTTTCTCGGTCAGTTTATTCCAGTAGGTTTTGCTTCAACGATAATGTTCATCAAGTGTGAGATTTGGTAGAAAATAGGAATAAAATAATATCCGCACACGCAGACATACCTATATTTATGTATATATTTACAAGTCAAAAGACAGATAGATTGAATGAATGAATGAATATTTGAAAAAGCCTGAAAGGAGGTGTAAGAGTTTGCTTCTGATCACAAAATATGATTTTAGTGAAGGGGGAAGAAAAAGGGCTTGGAGATGCCAGGGATTGAGCCCGGGGCCTCATACATGCAAAGCATGAGCTCTACCACGGACAGCTGCCCACCAGTTTGATGCAATTGATCCCTTTCATTTCTGAGACAACTGCTCACGTTCCAGGGTTTCATCCTGAAATGTAGCTCTTCTTTGACAGCACGCAGCACGGCAGATGAGGTGGCCGAGTGGTTAAGGCGATGGACTGCTAATCCATTGTGCTCTGCACGCGTGGGTTCGAATCCCATCCTCGTCGGCTTTTGGCACTTTTTCCTCCGTGGCCTCGGCTCTCCTTCCCTGTGCAGCTTTGACCTGCGTTTAGCTCTGTGGCACTACAGATAGCGCGTTGGACCGTGCTGAGCTGTGCTGCGTGGCGTGACTAAAAGGTTGTGGCTGAGTTCCAGCAGTCTCGCAAGATTTTCTCCTTCGTTTACACTTTAAAATTCAAATCATTTTCTTTTGTGGTTGTTTTTAATAAACAAATTGAGAACATGGAGGTGCTGCTGGGATTCGAACCCAGGATCTCCTGTTTACTAGACAGGCACTTTAACCAACTAAGCCACAGCACCCTGGCCCTGCCTGCAGCTTGCTGAAGTGAAGGGCTTTGTTGCACAGTCCCAAGATCTGCCGGCCATGTAGAGGGATTTCCTAAGTGTGTCAGCCGGCTCCTGGCTTGCTGAAGTGAAGGGCTTTGTTGCAGTCCCAAGATCTGCCTTCCATTTGGAGGGATTTCCTAAGTTTGTCAGCCGGCTCCTGCTGACGCTCCAGTGGCGCAATCGGTTAGCGCGCGGTACTTATATAGCAGTATGTCTGCAGAGCAATGCCGAGGTTGTGAGTTCGAGGCTCACCTGGAGCACTTCCCTTTTCTCGGTCAGTTTATTCCAGTAGGTTTTGCTTCAACGATAATGTTCATCAAGTGTGAGATTTGGTAGAAAATAGGAATAAAAATAATATCCGCACACGCAGACATACCTATATTTATGTATATATTTACAAGTCAAAAGACAGATAGATTGAATGAATGAATGAATGAATGAATGAATATTTGAAAAAGCCTGAAAGGAGGTGTAAGAGTTTGCTTCTGATCACAAAATATGATTTTAGTGAAGGGGGAAGAAAAAGGGCTTGGAGATGCCAGGGATTGAGCCCGGGGCCTCATACATGCAAAGCATGAGCTCTACCACGGACAGCTGCCCACCAGTTTGATGCAATTGATCCCTTTCATTTCTGAGACAACTGCTCACGTTCCAGGGTTTCATCCTGAAATGTAGCTCTTCTTTGACAGCACGCAGCACGGCAGATGAGGTGGCCGAGTGGTTAAGGCGATGGACTGCTAATCCATTGTGCTCTGCACGCGTGGGTTTGAATCCCATCCTCGTCGGCTTTTGGCACTTTTTCCTCCGTGGCCTCGGCTCTCCTTCCCTGTGCAGCTTTGACCTGCGTTTAGCTCTGTGGCACTACAGATAGCGCGTTGGACCGTGCTGAGCTGTGCTGCGTGGTGTGACTAAAAGGTTGTGGCTGAGTTCCAGCAGTCTCGCAAGATTTTCTCCTTCGTTTACACTTTAAAATTCAAATCATTTTCTTTTGTGGTTGTTTTTAATAAACAAATTGAGAACATGGAGGTGCTGCTGGGATTCGAACCCAGGATCTCCTGTTTACTAGACAGGCACTTTAACCAACTAAGCCACAGCACCCTGGCCCTGCCTGCAGCTTGCTGAAGTGAAGGGCTTTGTTGCACAGTCCCAAGATCTGCCGGCCATGTAGAGGGATTTCCTAAGTGTGTCAGCCGGCTCCTGCTTGCTGAAGTGAAGGGCTTTGTTGCAGTCCCAAGATCTGCCTTCCATTTGGAGGGATTTCCTAAGTTTGTCAGCCGGCTCCTGCTGACGCTCCAGTGGCGCAATCGGTTAGCGCGCGGTACTTATATAGCAGTATGTCTGCAGAGCAATGCCGAGGTTGTGAGTTCGAGGCTCACCTGGAGCACTTCCCTTTTCTCGGTCAGTTTATTCCAGTAGGTTTTGCTTCAACGATAATGTTCATCAAGTGTGAGATTTGGTAGAAAATAGGAATAAAATAATATCCGCACACGCAGACATACCTATATTTATGTATATATTTACAAGTCAAAAGACAGATAGATTGAATGAATGAATGAATGAATGAATGAATATTTGAAAAAGCCTGAAAGGAGGTGTAAGAGTTTGCTTCTGATCACAAAATATGATTTTAGTGAAGGGGAAGAAAAAGGGCTTGGAGATGCCAGGGATTGAGCCCGGGGCCTCATACATGCAAAGCATGAGCTCTACCACGGACAGCTGCCCACCAGTTTGATGCAATTGATCCCTTTCATTTCTGAGACAACTGCTCACGTTCCAGGGTTTCATCCTGAAATGTAGCTCTTCTTTGACAGCACGCAGCACGGCAGATGAGGTGGCCGAGTGGTTAAGGCGATGGACTGCTAATCCATTGTGCTCTGCACGCGTGGGTTTGAATCCCATCCTCGTCGGCTTTTGGCACTTTTTCCTCCGTGGCCTCGGCTCTCCTTCCCTGTGCAGCTTTGACCTGCGTTTAGCTCTGTGGCACTACAGATAGCGCGTTGGACCGTGCTGAGCTGTGCTGCGTGGTGTGACTAAAAGGTTGTGGCTGAGTTCCAGCAGTCTCGCAAGATTTTCTCCTTCGTTTACACTTTAAAATTCAAATCATTTTCTTTTGTGGTTGTTTTTAATAAACAAATTGAGAACATGGAGGTGCTGCTGGGATTCGAACCCAGGATCTCCTGTTTACTAGACAGGCACTTTAACCAACTAAGCCACAGCACCCTGGCCCTGCCTGCAGCTTGCTGAAGTGAAGGGCTTTGTTGCACAGTCCCAAGATCTGCCGGCCATGTAGAGGGATTTCCTAAGTGTGTCAGCCGGCTCCTGGCTTGCTGAAGTGAAGGGCTTTGTTGCAGTCCCAAGATCTGCCTTCCATTTGGAGGGATTTCCTAAGTTTGTCAGCCGGCTCCTGCTGACGCTCCAGTGGCGCAATCGGTTAGCGCGCGGTACTTATATAGCAGTATGTCTGCAGAGCAATGCCGAGGTTGTGAGTTCGAGGCTCACCTGGAGCACTTCCCTTTTCTCGGTCAGTTTATTCCAGTAGGTTTTGCTTCAACGATAATGTTCATCAAGTGTGAGATTTGGTAGAAAATAGGAATAAAATAATATCCGCACACGCAGACATACCTATATTTATGTATATATTTACAAGTCAAAAGACAGATAGATTGAAAATGAATGAATGAATATTTGAAAAAGCCTGAAAGGAGGTGTAAGAGTTTGCTTCTGATCACAAAATATGATTTTAGTGAAGGGGGAAGAAAAAGGGCTTGGAGATGCCAGGGATTGAGCCCGGGGCCTCATACATGCAAAGCATGAGCTCTACCACGGACAGCTGCCCACCAGTTTGATGCAATTGATCCCTTTCATTTCTGAGACAACTGCTCACGTTCCAGGTTTCATCCTGAAATGTAGCTCTTCTTTGACAGCACGCAGCACGGCAGATGAGGTGGCCGAGTGGTTAAGGCGATGGACTGCTAATCCATTGTGCTCTGCACGCGTGGGTTCGAATCCCATCCTCGTCGGCTTTTGGCACTTTTTCCTCCGTGGCCTCGGCTCTCCTTCCCTGTGCAGCTTTGACCTGCGTTTAGCTCTGTGGCACTACAGATAGCGCGTTGGACCGTGCTGAGCTGTGCTGCGTGGCGTGACTAAAAGGTTGTGGCTGAGTTCCAGCAGTCTCGCAAGATTTTCTCCTTCGTTTACACTTTAAAATTCAAATCATTTTCTTTTGTGGTTGTTTTTAATAAACAAATTGAGAACATGGAGGTGCTGCTGGGATTCGAACCCAGGATCTCCTGTTTACTAGACAGGCACTTTAACCAACTAAGCCACAGCACCCTGGCCCTGCCTGCAGCTTGCTGAAGTGAAGGGCTTTGTTGCACAGTCCCAAGATCTGCCGGCCATGTAGAGGGATTTCCTAAGTGTGTCAGCCGGCTCCTGGCTTGCTGAAGTGAAGGGCTTTGTTGCAGTCCCAAGATCTGCCTTCCATTTGGAGGGATTTCCTAAGTTTGTCAGCCGGCTCCTGCTGACGCTCCAGTGGCGCAATCGGTTAGCGCGCGGTACTTATATAGCAGTATGTCTGCAGAGCAATGCCGAGGTTGTGAGTTCGAGGCTCACCTGGAGCACTTCCCTTTTCTCGGTCAGTTTATTCCAGTAGGTTTTGCTTCAACGATAATGTTCATCAAGTGTGAGATTTGGTAGAAAATAGGAATAAAATAATATCCGCACACGCAGACATACCTATATTTATGTATATATTTACAAGTCAAAAGACAGATAGATTGAATGAATGAATGAATGAATGAATGAATATTTGAAAAAGCCTGAAAGGAGGTGTAAGAGTTTGCTTCTGATCACAAAATATGATTTTAGTGAAGGGGGAAGAAAAAGGGCTTGGAGATGCCAGGGATTGAGCCCGGGGCCTCATACATGCAAAGCATGAGCTCTACCACGGACAGCTGCCCACCAGTTTGATGCAATTGATCCCTTTCATTTCTGAGACAACTGCTCACGTTCCAGGGTTTCATCCTGAAATGTAGCTCTTCTTTGACAGCACGCAGCACGGCAGATGAGGTGGCCGAGTGGTTAAGGCGATGGACTGCTAATCCATTGTGCTCTGCACGCGTGGGTTTGAATCCCATCCTCGTCGGCTTTTGGCACTTTTTCCTCCGTGGCCTCGGCTCTCCTTCCCTGTGCAGCTTTGACCTGCGTTTAGCTCTGTGGCACTACAGATAGCGCGTTGGACCGTGCTGAGCTGTGCTGCGTGGTGTGACTAAAAGGTTGTGGCTGAGTTCCAGCAGTCTCGCAAGATTTTCTCCTTCGTTTACACTTTAAAATTCAAATCATTTTCTTTTGTGGTTGTTTTTAATAAACAAATTGAGAACATGGAGGTGCTGCTGGATTCGAACCCAGGATCTCCTGTTTACTAGACAGGCACTTTAACCAACTAAGCCACAGCACCCTGGCCCTGCCTGCAGCTTGCTGAAGTGAAGGGCTTTGTTGCACAGTCCCAAGATCTGCCGGCCATGTAGAGGGATTTCCTAAGTGTGTCAGCCGGCTCCTGGCTTGCTGAAGTGAAGGGCTTTGTTGCAGTCCCAAGATCTGCCTTCCATTTGGAGGGATTTCCTAAGTTTGTCAGCCGGCTCCTGCTGACGCTCCAGTGGCGCAATCGGTTAGCGCGCGGTACTTATATAGCAGTATGTCTGCAGAGCAATGCCGAGGTTGTGAGTTCGAGGCTCACCTGGAGCACTTCCCTTTTCTCGGTCAGTTTATTCCAGTAGGTTTTGCTTCAACGATAATGTTCATCAAGTGTGAGATTTGGTAGAAAATAGGAATAAAATAATATCCGCACACGCAGACATACCTATATTTATGTATATATTTACAAGTCAAAAGACAGATAGATTGAATGAATGAATGAATATTTGAAAAAGCCTGAAAGGAGGTGTAAGAGTTTGCTTCTGATCACAAAATATGATTTTAGTGAAGGGGGAAGAAAAAGGGCTTGGAGATGCCAGGGATTGAGCCCGGGGCCTCATACATGCAAAGCATGAGCTCTACCACGGACAGCTGCCCACCAGTTTGATGCAATTGATCCCTTTCATTTCTGAGACAACTGCTCACGTTCCAGGGTTTCATCCTGAAATGTAGCTCTTCTTTGACAGCACGCAGCACGGCAGATGAGGTGGCCGAGTGGTTAAGGCGATGGACTGCTAATCCATTGTGCTCTGCACGCGTGGGTTCGAATCCCATCCTCGTCGGCTTTTGGCACTTTTTCCTCCGTGGCCTCGGCTCTCCTTCCCTGTGCAGCTTTGACCTGCGTTTAGCTCTGTGGCACTACAGATAGCGCGTTGGACCGTGCTGAGCTGTGCTGCGTGGCGTGACTAAAAGGTTGTGGCTGAGTTCCAGCAGTCTCGCAAGATTTTCTCCTTCGTTTACACTTTAAAATTCAAATCATTTTCTTTTGTGGTTGTTTTTAATAAACAAATTGAGAACATGGAGGTGCTGCTGGGATTCGAACCCAGGATCTCCTGTTTACTAGACAGGCACTTTAACCAACTAAGCCACAGCACCCTGGCCCTGCCTGCAGCTTGCTGACGTGAAGGGCTTTGTTGCACAGTCCCAAGATCTGCCGGCCATGTAGAGGGATTTCCTAAGTGTGTCAGCCGGCTCCTGGCTTGCTGAAGTGAAGGGCTTTGTTGCAGTCCCAAGATCTGCCTTCCATTTGGAGGGATTTCCTAAGTTTGTCAGCCGGCTCCTGCTGACGCTCCAGTGGCGCAATCGGTTAGCGCGCGGTACTTATATAGCAGTATGTCTGCAGAGCAATGCCGAGGTTGTGAGTTCGAGGCTCACCTGAAGCACTTCCCTTTTCTCGGTCAGTTTATTCCAGTAGGTTTTGCTTCAACGATAATGTTCATCAAGTGTGAGATTTGGTAGAAAATAGGAATAAAATAATATCCGCACACGCAGACATACCTATATTTATGTATATATTTACAAGTCAAAAGACAGATAGATTGAATGAATGAATGAATGAATGAATGAATATTTGAAAAAGCCTGAAAGGAGGTGTAAGAGTTTGCTTCTGATCACAAAATATGATTTTAGTGAAGGGGGAAGAAAAAGGGCTTGGAGATGCCAGGGATTGAGCCCGGGGCCTCATACATGCAAAGCATGAGCTCTACCACGGACAGCTGCCCACCAGTTTGATGCAATTGATCCCTTTCATTTCTGAGACAACTGCTCACGTTCCAGGGTTTCATCCTGAAATGTAGCTCTTCTTTGACAGCACGCAGCACGGCAGATGAGGTGGCCGAGTGGTTAAGGCGATGGACTGCTAATCCATTGTGCTCTGCACGCGTGGGTTCGAATCCCATCCTCGTCGGCTTTTGGCACTTTTTCCTCCGTGGCCTCGGCTCTCCTTCCCTGTGCAGCTTTGACCTGCGTTTAGCTCTGTGGCACTACAGATAGCGCGTTGGACCGTGCTGAGCTGTGCTGCGTGGCGTGACTAAAAGGTTGTGGCTGAGTTCCAGCAGTCTCGCAAGATTTTCTCCTTCGTTTACACTTTAAAATTCAAATCATTTTCTTTTGTGGTTGTTTTTAATAAACAAATTGAGAACATGGAGGTGCTGCTGGGATTCGAACCCAGGATCTCCTGTTTACTAGACAGGCACTTTAACCAACTAAGCCACAGCACCCTGGCCCTGCCTGCAGCTTGCTGAAGTGAAGGGCTTTGTTGCACAGTCCCAAGATCTGCCGGCCATGTAGAGGGATTTCCTAAGTGTGTCAGCCGGCTCCTGGCTTGCTGAAGTGAAGGGCTTTGTTGCAGTCCCAAGATCTGCCTTCCATTTGGAGGGATTTCCTAAGTTTGTCAGCCGGCTCCTGCTGACGCTCCAGTGGCGCAATCGGTTAGCGCGCGGTACTTATATAGCAGTATGTCTGCAGAGCAATGCCGAGGTTGTGAGTTCGAGGCTCACCTGGAGCACTTCCCTTTTCTCGGTCAGTTTATTCCAGTAGGTTTTGCTTCAACGATAATGTTCATCAAGTGTGAGATTTGGTAGAAAATAGGAATAAAATAA
This sequence comes from Acipenser ruthenus, assembly GCF_902713425.1. Taxonomy (NCBI): domain Eukaryota; kingdom Metazoa; phylum Chordata; class Actinopteri; order Acipenseriformes; family Acipenseridae; genus Acipenser; species Acipenser ruthenus. The sequence goes on along the minus strand of NC_081227.1, from coordinate 8,313,933 downwards.
TATCCGCACACGCAGACATACCTATATTTATGTATATATTTACAAGTCAAAAGACAGATAGATTGAATGAATGAATGAATATTTGAAAAAGCCTGAAAGGAGGTGTAAGAGTTTGCTTCTGATCACAAAATATGATTTTAGTGAAGGGGGAAGAAAAAGGGCTTGGAGATGCCAGGGATTGAGCCCGGGGCCTCATACATGCAAAGCATGAGCTCTACCACGGACAGCTGCCCACCAGTTTGATGCAATTGATCCCTTTCATTTCTGAGACAACTGCTCACGTTCCAGGGTTTCATCCTGAAATGTAGCTCTTCTTTGACAGCACGCAGCACGGCAGATGAGGTGGCCGAGTGGTTAAGGCGATGGACTGCTAATCCATTGTGCTCTGCACGCGTGGGTTCGAATCCCATCCTCGTCGGCTTTTGGCACTTTTTCCTCCGTGGCCTCGGCTCTCCTTCCCTGTGCAGCTTTGACCTGCGTTTAGCTCTGTGGCACTACAGATAGCGCGTTGGACCGTGCTGAGCTGTGCTGCGTGGCGTGACTAAAAGGTTGTGGCTGAGTTCCAGCAGTCTCGCAAGATTTTCTCCTTCGTTTACACTTTAAAATTCAAATCATTTTCTTTTGTGGTTGTTTTTAATAAACAAATTGAGAACATGGAAGTGCTGCTGGGATTCGAACCCAGGATCTCCTGTTTACTAGACAGGCACTTTAACCAACTAAGCCACAGCACCCTGGCCCTGCCTGCAGCTTGCTGACGTGAAGGGCTTTGTTGCACAGTCCCAAGATCTGCCGGCCATGTAGAGGGATTTCCTAAGTGTGTCAGCCGGCTCCTGGCTTGCTGAAGTGAAGGGCTTTGTTGCAGTCCCAAGATCTGCCTTCCATTTGGAGGGATTTCCTAAGTTTGTCAGCCGGCTCCTGCTGACGCTCCAGTGGCGCAATCGGTTAGCGCGCGGTACTTATATAGCAGTATGTCTGCAGAGCAATGCCGAGGTTGTGAGTTCGAGGCTCACCTGAAGCACTTCCCTTTTCTCGGTCAGTTTATTCCAGTAGGTTTTGCTTCA
>NC_081227.1:8272028-8312672 GCF_902713425.1 Acipenser ruthenus | reverse complement strand
CCAGTAGGTTTTGCTTCAACGATAATGTTCATCAAGTGTGAGATTTGGTAGAAAATAGGAATAAAATAATATCCGCACACGCAGACATACCTATATTTATGTATATATTTACAAGTCAAAAGACAGATAGATTGAATGAATGAATGAATGAATGAATGAATATTTGAAAAAGCCTGAAAGGAGGTGTAAGAGTTTGCTTCTGATCACAAAATATGATTTTAGTGAAGGGGGAAGAAAAAGGGCTTGGAGATGCCAGGGATTGAGCCCGGGGCCTCATACATGCAAAGCATGAGCTCTACCACGGACAGCTGCCCACCAGTTTGATGCAATTGATCCCTTTCATTTCTGAGACAACTGCTCACGTTCCAGGGTTTCATCCTGAAATGTAGCTCTTCTTTGACAGCACGCAGCACGGCAGATGAGGTGGCCGAGTGGTTAAGGCGATGGACTGCTAATCCATTGTGCTCTGCACGCGTGGGTTTGAATCCCATCCTCGTCGGCTTTTGGCACTTTTTCCTCCGTGGCCTCGGCTCTCCTTCCCTGTGCAGCTTTGACCTGCGTTTAGCTCTGTGGCACTACAGATAGCGCGTTGGACCGTGCTGAGCTGTGCTGCGTGGTGTGACTAAAAGGTTGTGGCTGAGTTCCAGCAGTCTCGCAAGATTTTCTCCTTCGTTTACACTTTAAAATTCAAATCATTTTCTTTTGTGGTTGTTTTTAATAAACAAATTGAGAACATGGAGGTGCTGCTGGGATTCGAACCCAGGATCTCCTGTTTACTAGACAGGCACTTTAACCAACTAAGCCACAGCACCCTGGCCCTGCCTGCAGCTTGCTGAAGTGAAGGGCTTTGTTGCACAGTCCCAAGATCTGCCGGCCATGTAGAGGGATTTCCTAAGTGTGTCAGCCGGCTCCTGGCTTGCTGAAGTGAAGGGCTTTGTTGCAGTCCCAAGATCTGCCTTCCATTTGGAGGGATTTCCTAAGTTTGTCAGCCGGCTCCTGCTGACGCTCCAGTGGCGCAATCGGTTAGCGCGCGGTACTTATATAGCAGTATGTCTGCAGAGCAATGCCGAGGTTGTGAGTTCGAGGCTCACCTGGAGCACTTCCCTTTTCTCGGTCAGTTTATTCCAGTAGGTTTTGCTTCAACGATAATGTTCATCAAGTGTGAGATTTGGTAGAAAATAGGAATAAAATAATATCCGCACACGCAGACATACCTATATTTATGTATATATTTACAAGTCAAAAGACAGATAGATTGAATGAATGAATGAATATTTGAAAAAGCCTGAAAGGAGGTGTAAGAGTTTGCTTCTGATCACAAAATATGATTTTAGTGAAGGGGGAAGAAAAAGGGCTTGGAGATGCCAGGGATTGAGCCCGGGGCCTCATACATGCAAAGCATGAGCTCTACCACGGACAGCTGCCCACCAGTTTGATGCAATTGATCCCTTTCATTTCTGAGACAACTGCTCACGTTCCAGGGTTTCATCCTGAAATGTAGCTCTTCTTTGACAGCACGCAGCACGGCAGATGAGGTGGCCGAGTGGTTAAGGCGATGGACTGCTAATCCATTGTGCTCTGCACGCGTGGGTTCGAATCCCATCCTCGTCGGCTTTTGGCACTTTTTCCTCCGTGGCCTCGGCTCTCCTTCCCTGTGCAGCTTTGACCTGCGTTTAGCTCTGTGGCACTACAGATAGCGCGTTGGACCGTGCTGAGCTGTGCTGCGTGGCGTGACTAAAAGGTTGTGGCTGAGTTCCAGCAGTCTCGCAAGATTTTCTCCTTCGTTTACACTTTAAAATTCAAATCATTTTCTTTTGTGGTTGTTTTTAATAAACAAATTGAGAACATGGAGGTGCTGCTGGGATTCGAACCCAGGATCTCCTGTTTACTAGACAGGCACTTTAACCAACTAAGCCACAGCACCCTGGCCCTGCCTGCAGCTTGCTGACGTGAAGGGCTTTGTTGCACAGTCCCAAGATCTGCCGGCCATGTAGAGGGATTTCCTAAGTGTGTCAGCCGGCTCCTGGCTTGCTGAAGTGAAGGGCTTTGTTGCAGTCCCAAGATCTGCCTTCCATTTGGAGGGATTTCCTAAGTTTGTCAGCCGGCTCCTGCTGACGCTCCAGTGGCGCAATCGGTTAGCGCGCGGTACTTATATAGCAGTATGTCTGCAGAGCAATGCCGAGGTTGTGAGTTCGAGGCTCACCTGAAGCACTTCCCTTTTCTCGGTCAGTTTATTCCAGTAGGTTTTGCTTCAACGATAATGTTCATCAAGTGTGAGATTTGGTAGAAAATAGGAATAAAATAATATCCGCACACGCAGACATACCTATATTTATGTATATATTTACAAGTCAAAAGACAGATAGATTGAATGAATGAATGAATGAATGAATGAATATTTGAAAAAGCCTGAAAGGAGGTGTAAGAGTTTGCTTCTGATCACAAAATATGATTTTAGTGAAGGGGGAAGAAAAAGGGCTTGGAGATGCCAGGGATTGAGCCCGGGGCCTCATACATGCAAAGCATGAGCTCTACCACGGACAGCTGCCCACCAGTTTGATGCAATTGATCCCTTTCATTTCTGAGACAACTGCTCACGTTCCAGGGTTTCATCCTGAAATGTAGCTCTTCTTTGACAGCACGCAGCACGGCAGATGAGGTGGCCGAGTGGTTAAGGCGATGGACTGCTAATCCATTGTGCTCTGCACGCGTGGGTTCGAATCCCATCCTCGTCGGCTTTTGGCACTTTTTCCTCCGTGGCCTCGGCTCTCCTTCCCTGTGCAGCTTTGACCTGCGTTTAGCTCTGTGGCACTACAGATAGCGCGTTGGACCGTGCTGAGCTGTGCTGCGTGGCGTGACTAAAAGGTTGTGGCTGAGTTCCAGCAGTCTCGCAAGATTTTCTCCTTCGTTTACACTTTAAAATTCAAATCATTTTCTTTTGTGGTTGTTTTTAATAAACAAATTGAGAACATGGAGGTGCTGCTGGGATTCGAACCCAGGATCTCCTGTTTACTAGACAGGCACTTTAACCAACTAAGCCACAGCACCCTGGCCCTGCCTGCAGCTTGCTGAAGTGAAGGGCTTTGTTGCACAGTCCCAAGATCTGCCGGCCATGTAGAGGGATTTCCTAAGTGTGTCAGCCGGCTCCTGGCTTGCTGAAGTGAAGGGCTTTGTTGCAGTCCCAAGATCTGCCTTCCATTTGGAGGGATTTCCTAAGTTTGTCAGCCGGCTCCTGCTGACGCTCCAGTGGCGCAATCGGTTAGCGCGCGGTACTTATATAGCAGTATGTCTGCAGAGCAATGCCGAGGTTGTGAGTTCGAGGCTCACCTGGAGCACTTCCCTTTTCTCGGTCAGTTTATTCCAGTAGGTTTTGCTTCAACGATAATGTTCATCAAGTGTGAGATTTGGTAGAAAATAGGAATAAAATAATATCCGCACACGCAGACATACCTATATTTATGTATATATTTACAAGTCAAAAGACAGATAGATTGAATGAATGAATGAATATTTGAAAAAGCCTGAAAGGAGGTGTAAGAGTTTGCTTCTGATCACAAAATATGATTTTAGTGAAGGGGGAAGAAAAAGGGCTTGGAGATGCCAGGGATTGAGCCCGGGGCCTCATACATGCAAAGCATGAGCTCTACCACGGACAGCTGCCCACCAGTTTGATGCAATTGATCCCTTTCATTTCTGAGACAACTGCTCACGTTCCAGGGTTTCATCCTGAAATGTAGCTCTTCTTTGACAGCACGCAGCACGGCAGATGAGGTGGCCGAGTGGTTAAGGCGATGGACTGCTAATCCATTGTGCTCTGCACGCGTGGGTTCGAATCCCATCCTCGTCGGCTTTTGGCACTTTTTCCTCCGTGGCCTCGGCTCTCCTTCCCTGTGCAGCTTTGACCTGCGTTTAGCTCTGTGGCACTACAGATAGCGCGTTGGACCGTGCTGAGCTGTGCTGCGTGGCGTGACTAAAAGGTTGTGGCTGAGTTCCAGCAGTCTCGCAAGATTTTCTCCTTCGTTTACACTTTAAAATTCAAATCATTTTCTTTTGTGGTTGTTTTTAATAAACAAATTGAGAACATGGAAGTGCTGCTGGGATTCGAACCCAGGATCTCCTGTTTACTAGACAGGCACTTTAACCAACTAAGCCACAGCACCCTGGCCCTGCCTGCAGCTTGCTGACGTGAAGGGCTTTGTTGCACAGTCCCAAGATCTGCCGGCCATGTAGAGGGATTTCCTAAGTGTGTCAGCCGGCTCCTGGCTTGCTGAAGTGAAGGGCTTTGTTGCAGTCCCAAGATCTGCCTTCCATTTGGAGGGATTTCCTAAGTTTGTCAGCCGGCTCCTGCTGACGCTCCAGTGGCGCAATCGGTTAGCGCGCGGTACTTATATAGCAGTATGTCTGCAGAGCAATGCCGAGGTTGTGAGTTCGAGGCTCACCTGAAGCACTTCCCTTTTCTCGGTCAGTTTATTCCAGTAGGTTTTGCTTCAACGATAATGTTCATCAAGTGTGAGATTTGGTAGAAAATAGGAATAAAATAATATCCGCACACGCAGACATACCTATATTTATGTATATATTTACAAGTCAAAAGACAGATAGATTGAATGAATGAATGAATGAATGAATGAATATTTGAAAAAGCCTGAAAGGAGGTGTAAGAGTTTGCTTCTGATCACAAAATATGATTTTAGTGAAGGGGGAAGAAAAAGGGCTTGGAGATGCCAGGGATTGAGCCCGGGGCCTCATACATGCAAAGCATGAGCTCTACCACGGACAGCTGCCCACCAGTTTGATGCAATTGATCCCTTTCATTTCTGAGACAACTGCTCACGTTCCAGGGTTTCATCCTGAAATGTAGCTCTTCTTTGACAGCACGCAGCACGGCAGATGAGGTGGCCGAGTGGTTAAGGCGATGGACTGCTAATCCATTGTGCTCTGCACGCGTGGGTTCGAATCCCATCCTCGTCGGCTTTTGGCACTTTTTCCTCCGTGGCCTCGGCTCTCCTTCCCTGTGCAGCTTTGACCTGCGTTTAGCTCTGTGGCACTACAGATAGCGCGTTGGACCGTGCTGAGCTGTGCTGCGTGGCGTGACTAAAAGGTTGTGGCTGAGTTCCAGCAGTCTCGCAAGATTTTCTCCTTCGTTTACACTTTAAAATTCAAATCATTTTCTTTTGTGGTTGTTTTTAATAAACAAATTGAGAACATGGAGGTGCTGCTGGGATTCGAACCCAGGATCTCCTGTTTACTAGACAGGCACTTTAACCAACTAAGCCACAGCACCCTGGCCCTGCCTGCAGCTTGCTGAAGTGAAGGGCTTTGTTGCACAGTCCCAAGATCTGCCGGCCATGTAGAGGGATTTCCTAAGTGTGTCAGCCGGCTCCTGGCTTGCTGAAGTGAAGGGCTTTGTTGCAGTCCCAAGATCTGCCTTCCATTTGGAGGGATTTCCTAAGTTTGTCAGCCTGCTCCTGCTGACGCTCCAGTGGCGCAATCGGTTAGCGCGCGGTACTTATATAGCAGTATGTCTGCAGAGCAATGCCGAGGTTGTGAGTTCGAGGCTCACCTGGAGCACTTCCCTTTTCTCGGTCAGTTTATTCCAGTAGGTTTTGCTTCAACGATAATGTTCATCAAGTGTGAGATTTGGTAGAAAATAGGAATAAAATAATATCCGCACACGCAGACATACCTATATTTATGTATATATTTACAAGTCAAAAGACAGATAGATTGAATGAATGAATGAATGAATGAATATTTGAAAAAGCCTGAAAGGAGGTGTAAGAGTTTGCTTCTGATCACAAAATATGATTTTAGTGAAGGGGGAAGAAAAAGGGCTTGGAGATGCCAGGGATTGAGCCCGGGGCCTCATACATGCAAAGCATGAGCTCTACCACGGACAGCTGCCCACCAGTTTGATGCAATTGATCCCTTTTATTTCTGAGACAACTGCTCACGTTCCAGGGTTTCATCCTGAAATGTAGCTCTTCTTTGACAGCACGCAGCACGGCAGATGAGGTGGCCGAGTGGTTAAGGCGATGGACTGCTAATCCATTGTGCTCTGCACGCGTGGGTTCGAATCCCATCCTCGTCGGCTTTTGGCACTTTTTCCTCCGTGGCCTCGGCTCTCCTTCCCTGTGCAGCTTTGACCTGCGTTTAGCTCTGTGGCACTACAGATAGCGCGTTGGACCGTGCTGAGCTGTGCTGCGTGGCGTGACTAAAAGGTTGTGGCTGAGTTCCAGCAGTCTCGCAAGATTTTCTCCTTCGTTTACACTTTAAAATTCAAATCATTTTCTTTTGTGGTTGTTTTTAATAAACAAATTGAGAACATGGAGGTGCTGCTGGGATTCGAACCCAGGATCTCCTGTTTACTAGACAGGCACTTTAACCAACTAAGCCACAGCACCCTGGCCCTGCCTGCAGCTTGCTGACGTGAAGGGCTTTGTTGCACAGTCCCAAGATCTGCCGGCCATGTAGAGGGATTTCCTAAGTGTGTCAGCCGGCTCCTGGCTTGCTGAAGTGAAGGGCTTTGTTGCTGTCCCAAGATCTGCCTTCCATTTGGAGGGATTTCCTAAGTTTGTCAGCCGGCTCCTGCTGACGCTCCAGTGGCGCAATCGGTTAGCGCGCGGTACTTATATAGCAGTATGTCTGCAGAGCAATGCCGAGGTTGTGAGTTCGAGGCTCACCTGAAGCACTTCCCTTTTCTCGGTCAGTTTATTCCAGTAGGTTTTGCTTCAACGATAATGTTCATCAAGTGTGAGATTTGGTAGAAAATAGGAATAAAATAATATCCGCACACGCAGACATACCTATATTTATGTATATATTTACAAGTCAAAAGACAGATAGATTGAATGAATGAATGAATGAATGAATGAATATTTGAAAAAGCCTGAAAGGAGGTGTAAGAGTTTGCTTCTGATCACAAAATATGATTTTAGTGAAGGGGGAAGAAAAAGGGCTTGGAGATGCCAGGGATTGAGCCCGGGGCCTCATACATGCAAAGCATGAGCTCTACCACGGACAGCTGCCCACCAGTTTGATGCAATTGATCCCTTTCATTTCTGAGACAACTGCTCACGTTCCAGGGTTTCATCCTGAAATGTAGCTCTTCTTTGACAGCACGCAGCACGGCAGATGAGGTGGCCGAGTGGTTAAGGCGATGGACTGCTAATCCATTGTGCTCTGCACGCGTGGGTTCGAATCCCATCCTCGTCGGCTTTTGGCACTTTTTCCTCCGTGGCCTCGGCTCTCCTTCCCTGTGCAGCTTTGACCTGCGTTTAGCTCTGTGGCACTACAGATAGCGCGTTGGACCGTGCTGAGCTGTGCTGCGTGGCGTGACTAAAAGGTTGTGGCTGAGTTCCAGCAGTCTCGCAAGATTTTCTCCTTCGTTTACACTTTAAAATTCAAATCATTTTCTTTTGTGGTTGTTTTTAATAAACAAATTGAGAACATGGAGGTGCTGCTGGGATTCGAACCCAGGATCTCCTGTTTACTAGACAGGCACTTTAACCAACTAAGCCACAGCACCCTGGCCCTGCCTGCAGCTTGCTGAAGTGAAGGGCTTTGTTGCACAGTCCCAAGATCTGCCGGCCATGTAGAGGGATTTCCTAAGTGTGTCAGCCGGCTCCTGGCTTGCTGAAGTGAAGGGCTTTGTTGCAGTCCCAAGATCTGCCTTCCATTTGGAGGGATTTCCTAAGTTTGTCAGCCGGCTCCTGCTGACGCTCCAGTGGCGCAATCGGTTAGCGCGCGGTACTTATATAGCAGTATGTCTGCAGAGCAATGCCGAGGTTGTGAGTTCGAGGCTCACCTGGAGCACTTCCCTTTTCTCGGTCAGTTTATTCCAGTAGGTTTTGCTTCAACGATAATGTTCATCAAGTGTGAGATTTGGTAGAAAATAGGAATAAAATAATATCCGCACACGCAGACATACCTATATTTATGTATATATTTACAAGTCAAAAGACAGATAGATTGAATGAATGAATGAATGAATGAATATTTGAAAAAGCCTGAAAGGAGGTGTAAGAGTTTGCTTCTGATCACAAAATATGATTTTAGTGAAGGGGGAAGAAAAAGGGCTTGGAGATGCCAGGGATTGAGCCCGGGGCCTCATACATGCAAAGCATGAGCTCTACCACGGACAGCTGCCCACCAGTTTGATGCAATTGATCCCTTTCATTTCTGAGACAACTGCTCACGTTCCAGGGTTTCATCCTGAAATGTAGCTCTTCTTTGACAGCACGCAGCACGGCAGATGAGGTGGCCGAGTGGTTAAGGCGATGGACTGCTAATCCATTGTGCTCTGCACGCGTGGGTTCGAATCCCATCCTCGTCGGCTTTTGGCACTTTTTCCTCCGTGGCCTCGGCTCTCCTTCCCTGTGCAGCTTTGACCTGCGTTTAGCTCTGTGGCACTACAGATAGCGCGTTGGACCGTGCTGAGCTGTGCTGCGTGGCGTGACTAAAAGGTTGTGGCTGAGTTCCAGCAGTCTCGCAAGATTTTCTCCTTCGTTTACACTTTAAAATTCAAATCATTTTCTTTTGTGGTTGTTTTTAATAAACAAATTGAGAACATGGAGGTGCTGCTGGGATTTGAACCCAGGATCTCCTGTTTACTAGACAGGCACTTTAACCAACTAAGCCACAGCACCCTGGCCCTGCCTGCAGCTTGCTGAAGTGAAGGGCTTTGTTGCACAGTCCCAAGATCTGCCGGCCATGTAGAGGGATTTCCTAAGTGTGTCAGCCGGCTCCTGGCTTGCTGAAGTGAAGGGCTTTGTTGCAGTCCCAAGATCTGCCTTCCATTTGGAGGGATTTCCTAAGTTTGTCAGCCGGCTCCTGCTGACGCTCCAGTGGCGCAATCGGTTAGCGCGCGGTACTTATATAGCAGTATGTCTGCAGAGCAATGCCGAGGTTGTGAGTTCGAGGCTCACCTGGAGCACTTCCCTTTTCTCGGTCAGTTTATTCCAGTAGGTTTTGCTTCAACGATAATGTTCATCAAGTGTGAGATTTGGTAGAAAATAGGAATAAAATAATATCCGCACACGCAGACATACCTATATTTATGTATATATTTACAAGTCAAAAGACAGATAGATTGAATGAATGAATGAATGAATGAATATTTGAAAAAGCCTGAAAGGAGGTGTAAGAGTTTGCTTCTGATCACAAAATATGATTTTAGTGAAGGGGGAAGAAAAAGGGCTTGGAGATGCCAGGGATTGAGCCCGGGGCCTCATACATGCAAAGCATGAGCTCTACCACGGACAGCTGCCCACCAGTTTGATGCAATTGATCCCTTTTATTTCTGAGACAACTGCTCACGTTCCAGGGTTTCATCCTGAAATGTAGCTCTTCTTTGACAGCACGCAGCACGGCAGATGAGGTGGCCGAGTGGTTAAGGCGATGGACTGCTAATCCATTGTGCTCTGCACGCGTGGGTTCGAATCCCATCCTCGTCGGCTTTTGGCACTTTTTCCTCCGTGGCCTCGGCTCTCCTTCCCTGTGCAGCTTTGACCTGCGTTTAGCTCTGTGGCACTACAGATAGCGCGTTGGACCGTGCTGAGCTGTGCTGCGTGGCGTGACTAAAAGGTTGTGGCTGAGTTCCAGCAGTCTCGCAAGATTTTCTCCTTCGTTTACACTTTAAAATTCAAATCATTTTCTTTTGTGGTTGTTTTTAATAAACAAATTGAGAACATGGAGGTGCTGCTGGGATTCGAACCCAGGATCTCCTGTTTACTAGACAGGCACTTTAACCAACTAAGCCACAGCACCCTGGCCCTGCCTGCAGCTTGCTGACGTGAAGGGCTTTGTTGCACAGTCCCAAGATCTGCCGGCCATGTAGAGGGATTTCCTAAGTGTGTCAGCCGGCTCCTGGCTTGCTGAAGTGAAGGGCTTTGTTGCAGTCCCAAGATCTGCCTTCCATTTGGAGGGATTTCCTAAGTTTGTCAGCCGGCTCCTGCTGACGCTCCAGTGGCGCAATCGGTTAGCGCGCGGTACTTATATAGCAGTATGTCTGCAGAGCAATGCCGAGGTTGTGAGTTCGAGGCTCACCTGAAGCACTTCCCTTTTCTCGGTCAGTTTATTCCAGTAGGTTTTGCTTCAACGATAATGTTCATCAAGTGTGAGATTTGGTAGAAAATAGGAATAAAATAATATCCGCACACGCAGACATACCTATATTTATGTATATATTTACAAGTCAAAAGACAGATAGATTGAATGAATGAATGAATGAATGAATGAATATTTGAAAAAGCCTGAAAGGAGGTGTAAGAGTTTGCTTCTGATCACAAAATATGATTTTAGTGAAGGGGGAAGAAAAAGGGCTTGGAGATGCCAGGGATTGAGCCCGGGGCCTCATACATGCAAAGCATGAGCTCTACCACGGACAGCTGCCCACCAGTTTGATGCAATTGATCCCTTTCATTTCTGAGACAACTGCTCACGTTCCAGGGTTTCATCCTGAAATGTAGCTCTTCTTTGACAGCACGCAGCACGGCAGATGAGGTGGCCGAGTGGTTAAGGCGATGGACTGCTAATCCATTGTGCTCTGCACGCGTGGGTTCGAATCCCATCCTCGTCGGCTTTTGGCACTTTTTCCTCCGTGGCCTCGGCTCTCCTTCCCTGTGCAGCTTTGACCTGCGTTTAGCTCTGTGGCACTACAGATAGCGCGTTGGACCGTGCTGAGCTGTGCTGCGTGGCGTGACTAAAAGGTTGTGGCTGAGTTCCAGCAGTCTCGCAAGATTTTCTCCTTCGTTTACACTTTAAAATTCAAATCATTTTCTTTTGTGGTTGTTTTTAATAAACAAATTGAGAACATGGAGGTGCTGCTGGGATTCGAACCCAGGATCTCCTGTTTACTAGACAGGCACTTTAACCAACTAAGCCACAACACCCTGGCCCTGCCTGCAGCTTGCTGAAGTGAAGGGCTTTGTTGCACAGTCCCAAGATCTGCCGGCCATGTAGAGGGATTTCCTAAGTGTGTCAGCCGGCTCCTGGCTTGCTGAAGTGAAGGGCTTTGTTGCAGTCCCAAGATCTGCCTTCCATTTGGAGGGATTTCCTAAGTTTGTCAGCCGGCTCCTGCTGACGCTCCAGTGGCGCAATCGGTTAGCGCGCGGTACTTATATAGCAGTATGTCTGCAGAGCAATGCCGAGGTTGTGAGTTCGAGGCTCACCTGGAGCACTTCCCTTTTCTCGGTCAGTTTATTCCAGTAGGTTTTGCTTCAACGATAATGTTCATCAAGTGTGAGATTTGGTAGAAAATAGGAATAAAATAATATCCGCACACGCAGACATACCTATATTTATGTATATATTTACAAGTCAAAAGACAGATAGATTGAATGAATGAATGAATGAATGAATATTTGAAAAAGCCTGAAAGGAGGTGTAAGAGTTTGCTTCTGATCACAAAATATGATTTTAGTGAAGGGGGAAGAAAAAGGGCTTGGAGATGCCAGGGATTGAGCCCGGGGCCTCACACATGCAAAGCATGAGCTCTACCACGGACAGCTGCCCACCAGTTTGATGCAATTGATCCCTTTCATTTCTGAGACAACTGCTCACGTTCCAGGGTTTCATCCTGAAATGTAGCTCTTCTTTGACAGCACGCAGCACGGCAGATGAGGTGGCCGAGTGGTTAAGGCGATGGACTGCTAATCCATTGTGCTCTGCACGCGTGGGTTCGAATCCCATCCTCGTCGGCTTTTGGCACTTTTTCCTCCGTGGCCTCGGCTCTCCTTCCCTGTGCAGCTTTGACCTGCGTTTAGCTCTGTGGCACTACAGATAGCGCGTTGGACCGTGCTGAGCTGTGCTGCGTGGCGTGACTAAAAGGTTGTGGCTGAGTTCCAGCAGTCTCGCAAGATTTTCTCCTTCGTTTACACTTTAAAATTCAAATCATTTTCTTTTGTGGTTGTTTTTAATAAACAAATTGAGAACATGGAGGTGCTGCTGGGATTCGAACCCAGGATCTCCTGTTTACTAGACAGGCACTTTAACCAACTAAGCCACAGCACCCTGGCCCTGCCTGCAGCTTGCTGAAGTGAAGGGCTTTGTTGCACAGTCCCAAGATCTGCCGGCCATGTAGAGGGATTTCCTAAGTGTGTCAGCCGGCTCCTGGCTTGCTGAAGTGAAGGGCTTTGTTGCAGTCCCAAGATCTGCCTTCCATTTGGAGGGATTTCCTAAGTTTGTCAGCCGGCTCCTGCTGACGCTCCAGTGGCGCAATCGGTTAGCGCGCGGTACTTATATAGCAGTATGTCTGCAGAGCAATGCCGAGGTTGTGAGTTCGAGGCTCACCTGGAGCACTTCCCTTTTCTCGGTCAGTTTATTCCAGTAGGTTTTGCTTCAACGATAATGTTCATCAAGTGTGAGATTTGGTAGAAAATAGGAATAAAATAATATCCGCACACGCAGACATACCTATATTTATGTATATATTTACAAGTCAAAAGACAGATAGATTGAATGAATGAATGAATATTTGAAAAAGCCTGAAAGGAGGTGTAAGAGTTTGCTTCTGATCACAAAATATGATTTTAGTGAAGGGGGAAGAAAAAGGGCTTGGAGATGCCAGGGATTGAGCCCGGGGCCTCATACATGCAAAGCATGAGCTCTACCACGGACAGCTGCCCACCAGTTTGATGCAATTGATCCCTTTCATTTCTGAGACAACTGCTCACGTTCCAGGGTTTCATCCTGAAATGTAGCTCTTCTTTGACAGCACGCAGCACGGCAGATGAGGTGGCCGAGTGGTTAAGGCGATGGACTGCTAATCCATTGTGCTCTGCACGCGTGGGTTCGAATCCCATCCTCGTCGGCTTTTGGCACTTTTTCCTCCGTGGCCTCGGCTCTCCTTCCCTGTGCAGCTTTGACCTGCGTTTAGCTCTGTGGCACTACAGATAGCGCGTTGGACCGTGCTGAGCTGTGCTGCGTGGCGTGACTAAAAGGTTGTGGCTGAGTTCCAGCAGTCTCGCAAGATTTTCTCCTTCGTTTACACTTTAAAATTCAAATCATTTTCTTTTGTGGTTGTTTTTAATAAACAAATTGAGAACATGGAAGTGCTGCTGGGATTCGAACCCAGGATCTCCTGTTTACTAGACAGGCACTTTAACCAACTAAGCCACAGCACCCTGGCCCTGCCTGCAGCTTGCTGACGTGAAGGGCTTTGTTGCACAGTCCCAAGATCTGCCGGCCATGTAGAGGGATTTCCTAAGTGTGTCAGCCGGCTCCTGGCTTGCTGAAGTGAAGGGCTTTGTTGCAGTCCCAAGATCTGCCTTCCATTTGGAGGGATTTCCTAAGTTTGTCAGCCGGCTCCTGCTGACGCTCCAGTGGCGCAATCGGTTAGCGCGCGGTACTTATATAGCAGTATGTCTGCAGAGCAATGCCGAGGTTGTGAGTTCGAGGCTCACCTGAAGCACTTCCCTTTTCTCGGTCAGTTTATTCCAGTAGGTTTTGCTTCAACGATAATGTTCATCAAGTGTGAGATTTGGTAGAAAATAGGAATAAAATAATATCCGCACACGCAGACATACCTATATTTATGTATATATTTACAAGTCAAAAGACAGATAGATTGAATGAATGAATGAATGAATGAATGAATATTTGAAAAAGCCTGAAAGGAGGTGTAAGAGTTTGCTTCTGATCACAAAATATGATTTTAGTGAAGGGGGAAGAAAAAGGGCTTGGAGATGCCAGGGATTGAGCCCGGGGCCTCATACATGCAAAGCATGAGCTCTACCACGGACAGCTGCCCACCAGTTTGATGCAATTGATCCCTTTCATTTCTGAGACAACTGCTCACGTTCCAGGGTTTCATCCTGAAATGTAGCTCTTCTTTGACAGCACGCAGCACGGCAGATGAGGTGGCCGAGTGGTTAAGGCGATGGACTGCTAATCCATTGTGCTCTGCACGCGTGGGTTCGAATCCCATCCTCGTCGGCTTTTGGCACTTTTTCCTCCGTGGCCTCGGCTCTCCTTCCCTGTGCAGCTTTGACCTGCGTTTAGCTCTGTGGCACTACAGATAGCGCGTTGGACCGTGCTGAGCTGTGCTGCGTGGCGTGACTAAAAGGTTGTGGCTGAGTTCCAGCAGTCTCGCAAGATTTTCTCCTTCGTTTACACTTTAAAATTCAAATCATTTTCTTTTGTGGTTGTTTTTAATAAACAAATTGAGAACATGGAGGTGCTGCTGGGATTCGAACCCAGGATCTCCTGTTTACTAGACAGGCACTTTAACCAACTAAGCCACAGCACCCTGGCCCTGCCTGCAGCTTGCTGAAGTGAAGGGCTTTGTTGCACAGTCCCAAGATCTGCCGGCCATGTAGAGGGATTTCCTAAGTGTGTCAGCCGGCTCCTGGCTTGCTGAAGTGAAGGGCTTTGTTGCAGTCCCAAGATCTGCCTTCCATTTGGAGGGATTTCCTAAGTTTGTCAGCCTGCTCCTGCTGACGCTCCAGTGGCGCAATCGGTTAGCGCGCGGTACTTATATAGCAGTATGTCTGCAGAGCAATGCCGAGGTTGTGAGTTCGAGGCTCACCTGGAGCACTTCCCTTTTCTCGGTCAGTTTATTCCAGTAGGTTTTGCTTCAACGATAATGTTCATCAAGTGTGAGATTTGGTAGAAAATAGGAATAAAATAATATCCGCACACGCAGACATACCTATATTTATGTATATATTTACAAGTCAAAAGACAGATAGATTGAATGAATGAATGAATGAATGAATATTTGAAAAAGCCTGAAAGGAGGTGTAAGAGTTTGCTTCTGATCACAAAATATGATTTTAGTGAAGGGGGAAGAAAAAGGGCTTGGAGATGCCAGGGATTGAGCCCGGGGCCTCATACATGCAAAGCATGAGCTCTACCACGGACAGCTGCCCACCAGTTTGATGCAATTGATCCCTTTTATTTCTGAGACAACTGCTCACGTTCCAGGGTTTCATCCTGAAATGTAGCTCTTCTTTGACAGCACGCAGCACGGCAGATGAGGTGGCCGAGTGGTTAAGGCGATGGACTGCTAATCCATTGTGCTCTGCACGCGTGGGTTCGAATCCCATCCTCGTCGGCTTTTGGCACTTTTTCCTCCGTGGCCTCGGCTCTCCTTCCCTGTGCAGCTTTGACCTGCGTTTAGCTCTGTGGCACTACAGATAGCGCGTTGGACCGTGCTGAGCTGTGCTGCGTGGCGTGACTAAAAGGTTGTGGCTGAGTTCCAGCAGTCTCGCAAGATTTTCTCCTTCGTTTACACTTTAAAATTCAAATCATTTTCTTTTGTGGTTGTTTTTAATAAACAAATTGAGAACATGGAGGTGCTGCTGGGATTCGAACCCAGGATCTCCTGTTTACTAGACAGGCACTTTAACCAACTAAGCCACAGCACCCTGGCCCTGCCTGCAGCTTGCTGACGTGAAGGGCTTTGTTGCACAGTCCCAAGATCTGCCGGCCATGTAGAGGGATTTCCTAAGTGTGTCAGCCGGCTCCTGGCTTGCTGAAGTGAAGGGCTTTGTTGCTGTCCCAAGATCTGCCTTCCATTTGGAGGGATTTCCTAAGTTTGTCAGCCGGCTCCTGCTGACGCTCCAGTGGCGCAATCGGTTAGCGCGCGGTACTTATATAGCAGTATGTCTGCAGAGCAATGCCGAGGTTGTGAGTTCGAGGCTCACCTAAAGCACTTCCCTTTTCTCGGTCAGTTTATTCCAGTAGGTTTTGCTTCAACGATAATGTTCATCAAGTGTGAGATTTGGTAGAAAATAGGAATAAAATAATATCCGCACACGCAGACATACCTATATTTATGTATATATTTACAAGTCAAAAGACAGATAGATTGAATGAATGAATGAATGAATGAATGAATATTTGAAAAAGCCTGAAAGGAGGTGTAAGAGTTTGCTTCTGATCACAAAATATGATTTTAGTGAAGGGGGAAGAAAAAGGGCTTGGAGATGCCAGGGATTGAGCCCGGGGCCTCATACATGCAAAGCATGAGCTCTACCACGGACAGCTGCCCACCAGTTTGATGCAATTGATCCCTTTCATTTCTGAGACAACTGCTCACGTTCCAGGGTTTCATCCTGAAATGTAGCTCTTCTTTGACAGCACGCAGCACGGCAGATGAGGTGGCCGAGTGGTTAAGGCGATGGACTGCTAATCCATTGTGCTCTGCACGCGTGGGTTCGAATCCCATCCTCGTCGGCTTTTGGCACTTTTTCCTCCGTGGCCTCGGCTCTCCTTCCCTGTGCAGCTTTGACCTGCGTTTAGCTCTGTGGCACTACAGATAGCGCGTTGGACCGTGCTGAGCTGTGCTGCGTGGCGTGACTAAAAGGTTGTGGCTGAGTTCCAGCAGTCTCGCAAGATTTTCTCCTTCGTTTACACTTTAAAATTCAAATCATTTTCTTTTGTGGTTGTTTTTAATAAACAAATTGAGAACATGGAGGTGCTGCTGGGATTCGAACCCAGGATCTCCTGTTTACTAGACAGGCACTTTAACCAACTAAGCCACAGCACCCTGGCCCTGCCTGCAGCTTGCTGAAGTGAAGGGCTTTGTTGCACAGTCCCAAGATCTGCCGGCCATGTAGAGGGATTTCCTAAGTGTGTCAGCCGGCTCCTGGCTTGCTGAAGTGAAGGGCTTTGTTGCAGTCCCAAGATCTGCCTTCCATTTGGAGGGATTTCCTAAGTTTGTCAGCCGGCTCCTGCTGACGCTCCAGTGGCGCAATCGGTTAGCGCGCGGTACTTATATAGCAGTATGTCTGCAGAGCAATGCCGAGGTTGTGAGTTCGAGGCTCACCTGGAGCACTTCCCTTTTCTCGGTCAGTTTATTCCAGTAGGTTTTGCTTCAACGATAATGTTCATCAAGTGTGAGATTTGGTAGAAAATAGGAATAAAATAATATCCGCACACGCAGACATACCTATATTTATGTATATATTTACAAGTCAAAAGACAGATAGATTGAATGAATGAATGAATGAATGAATATTTGAAAAAGCCTGAAAGGAGGTGTAAGAGTTTGCTTCTGATCACAAAATATGATTTTAGTGAAGGGGGAAGAAAAAGGGCTTGGAGATGCCAGGGATTGAGCCCGGGGCCTCATACATGCAAAGCATGAGCTCTACCACGGACAGCTGCCCACCAGTTTGATGCAATTGATCCCTTTCATTTCTGAGACAACTGCTCACGTTCCAGGGTTTCATCCTGAAATGTAGCTCTTCTTTGACAGCACGCAGCACGGCAGATGAGGTGGCCGAGTGGTTAAGGCGATGGACTGCTAATCCATTGTGCTCTGCACGCGTGGGTTCGAATCCCATCCTCGTCGGCTTTTGGCACTTTTTCCTCCGTGGCCTCGGCTCTCCTTCCCTGTGCAGCTTTGACCTGCGTTTAGCTCTGTGGCACTACAGATAGCGCGTTGGACCGTGCTGAGCTGTGCTGCGTGGCGTGACTAAAAGGCTGTGGCTGAGTTCCAGCAGTCTCGCAAGATTTTCTCCTTCGTTTACACTTTAAAATTCAAATCATTTTCTTTTGTGGTTGTTTTTAATAAACAAATTGAGAACATGGAGGTGCTGCTGGGATTCGAACCCAGGATCTCCTGTTTACTAGACAGGCACTTTAACCAACTAAGCCACAGCACCCTGGCCCTGCCTGCAGCTTGCTGAAGTGAAGGGCTTTGTTGCACAGTCCCAAGATCTGCCGGCCATGTAGAGGGATTTCCTAAGTGTGTCAGCCGGCTCCTGGCTTGCTGAAGTGAAGGGCTTTGTTGCAGTCCCAAGATCTGCCTTCCATTTGGAGGGATTTCCTAAGTTTGTCAGCCGGCTCCTGCTGACGCTCCAGTGGCGCAATCGGTTAGCGCGCGGTACTTATAGAGCAGTATGTCTGCAGAGCAATGCCGAGGTTGTGAGTTCGAGGCTCACCTGGAGCACTTCCCTTTTCTCGGTCAGTTTATTCCAGTAGGTTTTGCTTCAACGATAATGTTCATCAAGTGTGAGATTTGGTAGAAAATAGGAATAAAATAATATCCGCACACGCAGACATACCTATATTTATGTATATATTTACAAGTCAAAAGACAGATAGATTGAATGAATGAATGAATGAATGAATATTTGAAAAAGCCTGAAAGGAGGTGTAAGAGTTTGCTTCTGATCACAAAATATGATTTTAGTGAAGGGGGAAGAAAAAGGGCTTGGAGATGCCAGGGATTGAGCCCGGGGCCTCATACATGCAAAGCATGAGCTCTACCACGGACAGCTGCCCACCAGTTTGATGCAATTGATCCCTTTCATTTCTGAGACAACTGCTCACGTTCCAGGGTTTCATCCTGAAATGTAGCTCTTCTTTGACAGCACGCAGCACGGCAGATGAGGTGGCCGAGTGGTTAAGGCGATGGACTGCTAATCCATTGTGCTCTGCACGCGTGGGTTCGAATCCCATCCTCGTCGGCTTTTGGCACTTTTTCCTCCGTGGCCTCGGCTCTCCTTCCCTGTGCAGCTTTGACCTGCGTTTAGCTCTGTGGCACTACAGATAGCGCGTTGGACCGTGCTGAGCTGTGCTGCGTGGCGTGACTAAAAGGTTGTGGCTGAGTTCCAGCAGTCTCGCAAGATTTTCTCCTTCGTTTACACTTTAAAATTCAAATCATTTTCTTTTGTGGTTGTTTTTAATAAACAAATTGAGAACATGGAGGTGCTGCTGGGATTCGAACCCAGGATCTCCTGTTTACTAGACAGGCACTTTAACCAACTAAGCCACAGCACCCTGGCCCTGCCTGCAGCTTGCTGAAGTGAAGGGCTTTGTTGCACAGTCCCAAGATCTGCCGGCCATGTAGAGGGATTTCCTAAGTGTGTCAGCCGGCTCCTGGCTTGCTGAAGTGAAGGGCTTTGTTGCAGTCCCAAGATCTGCCTTCCATTTGGAGGGATTTCCTAAGTTTGTCAGCCGGCTCCTGCTGACGCTCCAGTGGCGCAATCGGTTAGCGCGCGGTACTTCTATAGCAGTATGTCTGCAGAGCAATGCCGAGGTTGTGAGTTCGAGGCTCACCTGGAGCACTTCCCTTTTCTCGGTCAGTTTATTCCAGTAGGTTTTGCTTCAACGATAATGTTCATCAAGTGTGAGATTTGGTAGAAAATAGGAATAAAATAATATCCGCACACGCAGACATACCTATATTTATGTATATATTTACAAGTCAAAAGACAGATAGATTGAATGAATGAATGAATGAATGAATATTTGAAAAAGCCTGAAAGGAGGTGTAAGAGTTTGCTTCTGATCACAAAATATGATTTTAGTGAAGGGGGAAGAAAAAGGGCTTGGAGATGCCAGGGATTGAGCCCGGGGCCTCATACATGCAAAGCATGAGCTCTACCACGGACAGCTGCCCACCAGTTTGATGCAATTGATCCCTTTCATTTCTGAGACAACTGCTCACGTTCCAGGGTTTCATCCTGAAATGTAGCTCTTCTTTGACAGCACGCAGCACGGCAGATGAGGTGGCCGAGTGGTTAAGGCGATGGACTGCTAATCCATTGTGCTCTGCACGCGTGGGTTCGAATCCCATCCTCGTCGGCTTTTGGCACTTTTTCCTCCGTGGCCTCGGCTCTCCTTCCCTGTGCAGCTTTGACCTGCGTTTAGCTCTGTGGCACTACAGATAGCGCGTTGGACCGTGCTGAGCTGTGCTGCGTGGCGTGACTAAAAGGCTGTGGCTGAGTTCCAGCAGTCTCGCAAGATTTTCTCCTTCGTTTACACTTTAAAATTCAAATCATTTTCTTTTGTGGTTGTTTTTAATAAACAAATTGAGAACATGGAGGTGCTGCTGGGATTCGAACCCAGGATCTCCTGTTTACTAGACAGGCACTTTAACCAACTAAGCCACAGCACCCTGGCCCTGCCTGCAGCTTGCTGAAGTGAAGGGCTTTGTTGCACAGTCCCAAGATCTGCCGGCCATGTAGAGGGATTTCCTAAGTGTGTCAGCCGGCTCCTGGCTTGCTGAAGTGAAGGGCTTTGTTGCAGTCCCAAGATCTGCCTTCCATTTGGAGGGATTTCCTAAGTTTGTCAGCCGGCTCCTGCTGACGCTCCAGTGGCGCAATCGGTTAGCGCGCGGTACTTATATAGCAGTATGTCTGCAGAGCAATGCCGAGGTTGTGAGTTCGAGGCTCACCTGGAGCACTTCCCTTTTCTCGGTCAGTTTATTCCAGTAGGTTTTGCTTCAACGATAATGTTCATCAAGTGTGAGATTTGGTAGAAAATAGGAATAAAATAATATCCGCACACGCAGACATACCTATATTTATGTATATATTTACAAGTCAAAAGACAGATAGATTGAATGAATGAATGAATGAATGAATATTTGAAAAAGCCTGAAAGGAGGTGTAAGAGTTTGCTTCTGATCACAAAATATGATTTTAGTGAAGGGGGAAGAAAAAGGGCTTGGAGATGCCAGGGATTGAGCCCGGGGCCTCATACATGCAAAGCATGAGCTCTACCACGGACAGCTGCCCACCAGTTTGATGCAATTGATCCCTTTCATTTCTGAGACAACTGCTCACGTTCCAGGGTTTCATCCTGAAATGTAGCTCTTCTTTGACAGCACGCAGCATGGCAGATGAGGTGGCCGAGTGGTTAAGGCGATGGACTGCTAATCCATTGTGCTCTGCACGCGTGGGTTCGAATCCCATCCTCGTCGGCTTTTGGCACTTTTTCCTCCGTGGCCTCGGCTCTCCTTCCCTGTGCAGCTTTGACCTGCGTTTAGCTCTGTGGCACTACAGATAGCGCGTTGGACCGTGCTGAGCTGTGCTGCGTGGCGTGACTAAAAGGTTGTGGCTGAGTTCCAGCAGTCTCGCAAGATTTTCTCCTTCGTTTACACTTTAAAATTCAAATCATTTTCTTTTGTGGTTGTTTTTAATAAACAAATTGAGAACATGGAGGTGCTGCTGGGATTCGAACCCAGGATCTCCTGTTTACTAGACAGGCACTTTAACCAACTAAGCCACAGCACCCTGGCCCTGCCTGCAGCTTGCTGAAGTGAAGGGCTTTGTTGCACAGTCCCAAGATCTGCCGGCCATGTAGAGGGATTTCCTAAGTGTGTCAGCCGGCTCCTGGCTTGCTGAAGTGAAGGGCTTTGTTGCAGTCCCAAGATCTGCCTTCCATTTGGAGGGATTTCCTAAGTTTGTCAGCCGGCTCCTGCTGACGCTCCAGTGGCGCAATCGGTTAGCGCGCGGTACTTATATAGCAGTATGTCTGCAGAGCAATGCCGAGGTTGTGAGTTCGAGGCTCACCTGGAGCACTTCCCTTTTCTCGGTCAGTTTATTCCAGTAGGTTTTGCTTCAACGATAATGTTCATCAAGTGTGAGATTTGGTAGAAAATAGGAATAAAATAATATCCGCACACGCAGACATACCTATATTTATGTATATATTTACGTGTCAAAAGACAGATAGATTGAATGAATGGATGAATATTTGAAAAAGTCTGAAAGGAGGTGTAAGAGTTTGCTTCTGATCACAAAATATGATTTTAGTGAAGGGGGAAGAAAAAGGGCTTGGAGATGCCAGGGATTGAGCCCGGGGCCTCATACATGCAAAGCATGAGCTCTACCACGGACAGCTGCCCACCAGTTTGATGCAATTGATCCCTTTCATTTCTGAGACAACTGCTCACGTTCCAGGGTTTCATCCTGAAATGTAGCTCTTCTTTGACAGCACGCAGCACGGCAGATGAGGTGGCCGAGTGGTTAAGGCGATGGACTGCTAATCCATTGTGCTCTGCACGTGTGGGTTCGAATCCCATCCTCGTCGGCTTTTGGCACTTTTTCCTCCGTGGCCTCGGCTCTCCTTCCCTGTGCAGCTTTGACCTGCGTTTAGCTCTGTGGCACTACAGATAGCGCGTTGGACCGTGCTGAGCTGTGCTGCGTGGCGTGACTAAAAGGTTGTGGCTGAGTTCCAGCAGTCTCGCAAGATTTTCTCCTTCGTTTACACTTTAAAATTCAAATCATTTTCTTTTGTGGTTGTTTTTAATAAACAAATTGAGAACATGGAGGTGCTGCTGGGATTCGAACCCAGGATCTCCTGTTTACTAAACAGGCACTTTAACCAACTAAGCCACAGCACCCTGGCCCTGCCTGCAGCTTGCTGAAGTGAAGGGCTTTGTTGCACAGTCCCAAGATCTGCCGGCCATGTAGAGGGATTTCCTAAGTGTGTCAGCCGGCTCCTGGCTTGCTGAAGTGAAGGGCTTTGTTGCAGTCCCAAGATCTGCCTTCCATTTGGAGGGATTTCCTAAGTTTGTCAGCCGGCTCCGGTTGACGCTCCAGTGGCGCAATCGGTTAGCGCACGGTACTTATATAGCAGTATGTCTGCAGAGCAATGCCGAGGATGTGAGTTCGAGGCTCACCTGGAGCACTTCCCTTTTCTCGGTCAGTTTATTCCAGTAGGTTTTGCTTCAACAATAATGTTCATCAAGTGTGAGATTTGGTAGAAAATAGGAATAAAATAATATCCGCACACGCAGACATACCTATATTTATGTATATATTTACAAGTCAAAAGACAGATAGATTGAATGAATGAATGAATGAATGAATATTTGAAAAAGCCTGAAAGGAGGTGTAAGAGTTTGCTTCTGATCACAAAATATGATTTTAGTGAAGGGGGAAGAAAAAGGGCTTGGAGATGCCAGGGATTGAGCCCGGGGCCTCATACATGCAAAGCATGAGCTCTACCACGGACAGCTGCCCACCAGTTTGATGCAATTGATCCCTTTCATTTCTGAGACAACTGCTCACGTTCCAGGGTTTCATCCTGAAATGTAGCTCTTCTTTGACAGCACGCAGCACGGCAGATGAGGTGGCCGAGTGGTTAAGGCGATGGACTGCTAATCCATTGTGCTCTGCACGCGTGGGTTCGAATCCCATCCTCGTCGGCTTTTGGCACTTTTTCCTCCGTGGCCTCGGCTCTCCTTCCCTGTGCAGCTTTGACCTGCGTTTAGCCTGTGGCACTACAGATAGCGCGTTGGACCGTGCTGAGTGGCGTGACTAAAAGGTTGTGGCTGAGTTCCAGCAGTCTCGCAAGATTTTCTCCTTCGTTTACACTTTAAAATTCAAATCATTTTCTTTTGTGGTTGTTTTTAATAAACAAATTGAGAACATGGAGGTGCTGCTGGGATACGAACCCAGGATCTCCTGTTTACTAGACAGGCACTTTAACCATCTCAGCCACAGCACCCCGGCCCTGCCTGCAGCTTGCTGAAGTGAAGGGCTTTGTTGCACAGTCCCAAGATCTGCCGGCCATGTAGAGGGATTTCCTAAGTGTGTCAGCCGGCTCCTGGCTTGCTGAAGTGAAGGGCTTTGTTGCAGTCCCAAGGTCTGCCTTCCATTTGGAGGGATTTCCTAAGTTTGTCAGCCGGCTCCTGCTGATGCTCCAGTGGCGCAATCGGTTAGCGCGCGGTACTTATATAGCAGTATGTCTGCAGAGCAATGCCGAGGTTGTGAGTTCGAGGCTCACCTGGAGCACTTCCCTTTTCTCGGTCAGTTTATTCCAGTAGGTTTTGCTTCAACGATAATGTTCATCAAGTGTGAGATTTGGTAGAAAATAGGAATAAAATAATATCCGCACACGCAGACATACCTATATTTATGTATATATTTACAAGTCAAAAGACAGATAGATTGAATGAATGAATGAATGAATGAATATTTGAAAAAGCCTGAAAGGAGGTGTAAGAGTTTGCTTCTGATCACAAAATATGATTTTAGTGAAGGGGGAAGAAAAAGGGCTTGGAGATGCCAGGGATTGAGCCCGGGGCCTCATACATGCAAAGCATGAGCTCTACCACGGACAGCTGCCCACCAGTTTGATGCAATTGATCCCTTTCATTTCTGAGACAACTGCTCACGTTCCAGGGTTTCATCCTGAAATGTAGCTCTTCTTTGACAGCACGCAGCACGGCAGATGAGGTGGCCGAGTGGTTAAGGCGATGGACTGCTAATCTATTGTGCTCTGCACGCGTGGGTTTGAATCCCATCCTCGTCGGCTTTTGGCACTTTTTCCTCCGTGGCCTCGGCTCTCCTTCCCTGTGCAGCTTTGACCTGCGTTTAGCTCTGTGGCACTACAGATAGCGCGTTGGACCGTGCTGAGCTGTGCTGCGTGGCGTGACTAAAAGGTTGTGGCTGAGTTCCAGCAGTCTCGCAAGATTTTCTCCTTCGTTTACACTTTAAAATTCAAATCATTTTCTTTTGTGGTTGTTTTTAATAAACAAATTGAGAACATGGAGGTGCTGCTGGGATTCGAACCCAGGATCTCCTGTTTACTAGACAGGCACTTTAACCAACTAAGCCACAGCACCCTGGCCCTGCCTGCAGCTTGCTGAAGTGAAGGGCTTTGTTGCACAGTCCCAAGATCTGCCGGCCATGTAGAGGGATTTCCTAAGTGTGTCAGCCGGCTCCTGGCTTGCTGAAGTGAAGGGCTTTGTTGCAGTCCCAAGATCTGCCTTCCATTTGGAGGGATTTCCTAAGTTTGTCAGCCGGCTCCTGCTGACGCTCCAGTGGCGCAATCGGTTAGCGCGCGGTACTTATATAGCAGTATGTCTGCAGAGCAATGCCGAGGTTGTGAGTTCGAGGCTCACCTGGAGCACTTCACTTTTCTCGGTCAGTTTATTCCAGTAGGTTTTGCTTCAACGATAATGTTCATCAAGTGTGAGATTTGGTAGAAAATAGGAATAAAATAATATCCGCACACGCAGACATACCTATATTTATGTATATATTTACAAGTCAAAAGACAGATAGATTGAATGAATGGATGAATATTTGAAAAAGTCTGAAAGGAGGTGTAAGAGTTTGCTTCTGATCACAAAATATGATTTTAGTGAAGGGGGAAGAAAAAGGGCTTGGAGATGCCAGGGATTGAGCCCGGGGCCTCATACATGCAAAGCATGAGCTCTACCACGGACAGCTGCCCACCAGTTTGATGCAATTGATCCCTTTCATTTCTGAGACAACTGCTCACGTTCCAGAGTTTCATCCTGAAATGTAGCTCTTCTTTGACAGCACGCAGCACGGCAGATGAGGTGGCCGAGTGGTTAAGGCGATGGACTGCTAATCCATTGTGCTCTGCACGCGTGGGTTCGAATCCCATCCTCGTTGGCTTTTGGCACTTTTTCCTCCGTGGCCTCGGCTCTCCTTCCCTGTGCAGCTTGGACCTGCGTTTAGCTCTGTGGCACTACAGATAGCGCGTTGGACCGTGCTGAGCTGTGCTGCGTGGCGTGACTAAAAGGTTGTGGCTGAGTTCCAGCAGTCTCGCAAGATTTTCTCCTTCGTTTACACTTTAAAATTCAAATCATTTTCTTTTGTGGTTGTTTTTAATAAACAAATTGAGAACATGGAGGTGCTGCTGGGATTCGAACCCAGGATCTCCTGTTTACTAGACAGGCACTTTAACCAACTAAGCCACAGCACCCTGGCCCTGCCTGCAGCTTGCTGAAGTGAAGGGCTTTGTTGCACAGTCCCAAGATCTGCCGGCCATGTAGAGGGATTTCCTAAGTGTGTCAGCCGGCTCCTGGCTTGCTGAAGTGAAGGGCTTTGTTGCAGTCCCAAGATCTGCCTTCCATTTGGAGGGATTTCCTAAGTTTGTCAGCCGGCTCCTGCTGACGCTCCAGTGGCGCAATCGGTTAGCGCGCGGTACTTATATAGCAGTATGTCTGCAGAGCAATGCCGAGGTTGTGAGTTCGAGGCTCACCTGGAGCACTTCACTTTTCTCGGTCAGTTTATTCCAGTAGGTTTTGCTTCAACGATAATGTTCATCAAGTGTGAGATTTGGTAGAAAATAGGAATAAAATAATATCCGCACACGCAGACATACCTATATTTATGTATATATTTACAAGTCAAAAGACAGATAGATTGAATGAATGGATGAATATTTGAAAAAGTCTGAAAGGAGGTGTAAGAGTTTGCTTCTGATCACAAAATATGATTTTAGTGAAGGGGGAAGAAAAAGGGCTTGGAGATGCCAGGGATTGAGCCCGGGGCCTCATACATGCAAAGCATGAGCTCTACCACGGACAGCTGCCCACCAGTTTGATGCAATTGATCCCTTTCATTTCTGAGACAACTGCTCACGTTCCAGAGTTTCATCCTGAAATGTAGCTCTTCTTTGACAGCACGCAGCACGGCAGATGAGGTGGCCGAGTGGTTAAGGCGATGGACTGCTAATCTATTGTGCACTGCACGCGTGGGTTCGAATCCCATCCTCGTCGGCTTTCGGCACTTTTTCCTCCGTGGCCTCGGCTCTCCTTCCCTGTGCAGCTTTGACCTGCGTTTAGCTCTGTGGCACTACAGATAGCGCGTTGGACCGTGCTGAGCTGTGCTGCGTGGCGTGACTAAAAGGTTGTGGCTGAGTTCCAGCAGTCTCGCAAGATTTTCTCCTTCGTTTACACTTTAAAATTCAAATCATTTTCTTTTGTGGTTGTTTTTAATAAACAAATTGAGAACATGGAGGTGCTGCTGGGATTCGAACCCAGGATCTCCTGTTTACTAGACAGGCACTTTAACCAACTAAGCCACAGCACCCTGGCCCTGCCTGCAGCTTGCTGAAGTGAAGGGCTTTGTTGCACAGTCCCAAGATCTGCCGGCCATGTAGAGGGATTTCCTAAGTGTCAGCCGGCTCCTGGCTTGCTGAAGTGAAGGGCTTTGTTGCAGTCCCAAGATCTGCCTTCCATTTGGAGGGATTTCCTAAGTTTGTCAGCCGGCTCCTGCTGACGCTCCAGTGGCGCAATCGGTTAGCGCGCGGTACTTATATAGCAGTATGTCTGCAGAGCAATGCCGAGGTTGTGAGTTCGAGGCTCACCTGGAGCACTTCCCTTTTCTCGGTCAGTTTATTCCAGTAGGTTTTGCTTCAACGATAATGTTCATCAAGTGTGAGATTTGGTAGAAAATAGGAATAAAATAATATCCGCACACGCAGACATACCTATATTTATGTATATATTTACAAGTCAAAAGACAGATAGATTGAATGAATGAATGAATGAATGAATATTTGAAAAAGCCTGAAAGGAGGTGTAAGAGTTTGCTTCTGATCACAAAATATGATTTTAGTGAAGGGGGAAGAAAAAGGGCTTGGAGATGCCAGGGATTGAGCCCGGGGCCTCATACATGCAAAGCATGAGCTCTACCACGGACAGCTGCCCACCAGTTTGATGCAATTGATCCCTTTCATTTCTGAGACAACTGCTCACGTTCCAGGGTTTCATCCTGAAATGTAGCTCTTCTTTGACAGCACGCAGCACGGCAGATGAGGTGGCCGAGTGGTTAAGGTGATGGACTGCTAATCCATTGTGCTCTGCACGTGTGGATTCGAATCCCATCCTCGTCGGCTTTTGGCACTTTTTCCTCCGTGGCCTCGGCTGTCCTTCCCTGTGCAGCTTTGACCTGCGTTTAGCTCTGTGGCACTACAGATAGCGCGTTGGACCGTGCTGAGCTGTGCTGCGTGGCGTGACTAAAAGGTTGTGGCTGAGTTCCAGCAGTCTCGCAAGATTTTCTCCTTCGTTTACACTTTAAAATTCAAATCATTTTCTTTTGTGGTTGTTTTTAATAAACAAATTGAGAACATGGAGGTGCTGCTGGGATTCGAACCCAGGATCTCCTGTTTACTAGACAGGCACTTTAACCAACTAAGCCACAGCACCCTGGCCCTGCCTGCAGCTTGCTGAAGTGAAGGGCTTTGTTGCACAGTCCCAAGATCTGCCGGCCATGTAGAGGGATTTCCTAAGTGTGTCAGCCGGCTCCTGGCTTGCTGAAGTGAAGGGCTTTGTTGCAGTCCCAAGATCTGCCTTCCATTTGGAGGGATTTCCTAAGTTTGTCAGCCGGCTCCTGCTGACGCTCCAGTGGCGCAATCGGTTAGCGCGCGGTACTTATATAGCAGTATGTCTGCAGAGCAATGCCGAGGTTGTGAGTTCGAGGCTCACCTGGAGCACTTCCCTTTTCTCGGTCAGTTTATTCCAGTAGGTTTTGCTTCAACGATAATGTTCATCAAGTGTGAGATTTGGTAGAAAATAGGAATAAAATAATATCCGCACACGCAGACATACCTATATTTATGTATATATTTACAAGTCAAAAGACAGATAGATTGAATGAATGAATGAATGAATGAATATTTGAAAAAGCCTGAAAGGAGGTGTAAGAGTTTGCTTCTGATCACAAAATATGATTTTAGTGAAGGGGGAAGAAAAAGGGCTTGGAGATGCCAGGGATTGAGCCCGGGGCCTCATACATGCAAAGCATGAGCTCTACCACGGACAGCTGCCCACCAGTTTGATGCAATTGATCCCTTTCATTTCTGAGACAACTGCTCACGTTCCAGGGTTTCATCCTGAAATGTAGCTCTTCTTTGACAGCACGCAGCACGGCAGATGAGGTGGCCGAGTGGTTAAGGCGATGGATTGCTAATCCATTGTGCTCTGCACGCGTGGGTTCGAATCCCATCCTCGTTGGCTTTTGGCACTTTTTCCTCCGTGGCCTCGGCTCTCCTTCCCTGTGCAGCTTTGACCTGCGTTTAGCTCTGTGGCACTACAGATAGCGTGTTGGACCGTGCTGAGCTGTGCTGCGTGGCGTGACTAAAAGGTTGTGGCTGAGTTCCAGCAGTCTCGCAAGATTTTCTCCTTCGTTTACACTTTAAAATTCAAATCATTTTCTTTTGTGGTTGTTTTTAATAAACAAATTGAGAACATGGAGGTGCTGCTGGGATTCGAACCCAGGATCTCCTGTTTACTAGACAGGCACTTTAACCAACTAAGCCACAGCACCCTGGCCCTGCCTGCCGCTTGCTGAAGTGAAGGGCTTTGTTGCACAGTCCCAAGATCTGCCGGCCATGTAGAGGGATTTCCTAAGTGTGTCAGCCGGCTCCTGGCTTGCTGAAGTGAAGGGCTTTGTTGCAGTCCCAAGATCTGCCTTCCATTTGGAGGGATTTCCTAAGTTTGTCAGCCGGCTCCTGCTGACGCTCCAGTGGCGCAATCGGTTAGCGCGCGGTACTTATATAGCAGTATGTCTGCAGAGCAATGCCGAGGTTGTGAGTTCGAGGCTCACCTGGAGCACTTCCCTTTTCTCGGTCAGTTTATTCCAGTAGGTTTTGCTTCAACGATAATGTTCATCAAGTGTGAGATTTGGTAGAAAATAGGAATAAAATAATATCCGCACACGCAGACATACCTATATTTATGTATATATTTACAAGTCAAAAGACAGATAGATTGAATGAATGAATGAATGAATGAATATTTGAAAAAGCCTGAAAGGAGGTGTAAGAGTTTGCTTCTGATCACAAAATATGATTTTAGTGAAGGGGGAAGAAAAAGGGCTTGGAGATGCCAGGGATTGAGCCCGGGGCCTCATACATGCAAAGCATGAGCTCTACCACGGACAGCTGCCCACCAGTTTGATGCAATTGATCCCTTTCATTTCTGAGACAACTGCTCACGTTCCAGGGTTTCATCCTGAAATGTAGCTCTTCTTTGACAGCACGCAGCACGGCAGATGAGGTGGCCGAGTGGTTAAGGCGATGGACTGCTAATCCATTGTGCTCTGCACGCGTGGGTTCGAATCCCATCCTCGTCGGCTTTTGGCACTTTTTCCTCCGTGGCCTCGGCTCTCCTTCCCTGTGCAGCTTTGACCTGCGTTTAGCTCTGTGGCACTACAGATAGCGCGTTGGACCGTGCTGAGCTGTGCTGCGTGGCGTGACTAAAAGGTTGTGGCTGAGTTCCAGCAGTCTCGCAAGATTTTCTCCTTCGTTTACACTTTAAAATTCAAATCATTTTCTTTTGTGGTTGTTTTTAATAAACAAATTGAGAACATGGAGGTGCTGCTGGGATTCGAACCCAGGATCTCCTGTTTACTAGACAGGCACTTTAACCAACTAAGCCACAGCACCCTGGCCCTGCCTGCAGCTTGCTGAAGTGAAGGGCTTTGTTGCACAGTCCCAAGATCTGCCGGCCATGTAGAGGGATTTCCTAAGTGTGTCAGCCGGCTCCTGGCTTGCTGAAGTGAAGGGCTTTGTTGCAGTCCCAAGATCTGCCTTCCATTTGGAGGGATTTCCTAAGTTTGTCAGCCGGCTCCTGCTGACGCTCCAGTGGCGCAATCGGTTAGCGCGCGGTACTTATATAGCAGTATGTCTGCAGAGCAATGCCGAGGTTGTGAGTTCGAGGCTCACCTGGAGCACTTCCCTTTTCTCGGTCACTTTATTCCAGTAGGTTTTGCTTCAACGATAATGTTCATCAAGTGTGAGATTTGGTAGAAAATAGGAATAAAATAATATCCGCACACGCAGACATACCTATATTTATGTATATATTTACAAGTCAAAAGACAGATAGATTGAATGAATGAATGAATGAATGAATATTTGAAAAAGCCTGAAAGGAGGTGTAAGAGTTTGCTTCTGATCACAAAATATGATTTTAGTGAAGGGGGAAGAAAAAGGGCTTGGAGATGCCAGGGATTGAGCCCGGGGCCTCATACATGCAAAGCATGAGCTCTACCACGGACAGCTGCCCACCAGTTTGATGCAATTGATCCCTTTCATTTCTGAGACAACTGCTCACGTTCCAGGGTTTCATCCTGAAATGTAGCTCTTCTTTGACAGCACGCAGCACGGCAGATGAGGTGGCCGAGTGGTTAAGGCGATGGACTGCTAATCCATTGTGCTCTGCACGCGTGGGTTCGAATCCCATCCTCGTTGGCTTTTGGCACTTTTTCCTCCGTGGCCTCGGCTCTCCTTCCCTGTGCAGCTTGGACCTGCGTTTAGCTCTGTGGCACTACAGATAGCGCGTTGGACCGTGCTGAGCTGTGCTGCGTGGCGTGACTAAAAGGTTGTGGCTGAGTTCCAGCAGTCTCGCAAGATTTTCTCCTTCGTTTACACTTTAAAATTCAAATCATTTTCTTTTGTGGTTGTTTTTAATAAACAAATTGAGAACATGGAGGTGCTGCTGGGATTCGAACCCAGGATCTCCTGTTTACTAGACAGGCACTTTAACCAACTAAGCCACAGCACCCTGGCCCTGCCTGCAGCTTGCTGAAGTGAAGGGCTTTGTTGCACAGTCCCAAGATCTGCCGGCCATGTAGAGGGATTTCCTAAGTGTGTCAGCCGGCTCCTGGCTTGCTGAAGTGAAGGGCTTTGTTGCAGTCCCAAGATCTGCCTTCCATTTGGAGGGATTTCCTAAGTTTGTCAGCCGGCTCCTGCTGACGCTCCAGTGGCGCAATCGGTTAGCGCGCGGTACTTATATAGCAGTATGTCTGCAGAGCAATGCCGAGGTTGTGAGTTCGAGGCTCACCTGGAGCACTTCCCTTTTCTCGGTCACTTTATTCCAGTAGGTTTTGCTTCAACGATAATGTTCATCAAGTGTGAGATTTGGTAGAAAATAGGAATAAAATAATATCCGCACACGCAGACATACCTATATTTATGTATATATTTACAAGTCAAAAGACAGATAGATTGAATGAATGAATGAATGAATGAATATTTGAAAAAGCCTGAAAGGAGGTGTAAGAGTTTGCTTCTGATCACAAAATATGATTTTAGTGAAGGGGGAAGAAAAAGGGCTTGGAGATGCCAGGGATTGAGCCCGGGGCCTCATACATGCAAAGCATGAGCTCTACCACGGACAGCTGCCCACCAGTTTGATGCAATTGATCCCTTTCATTTCTGAGACAACTGCTCACGTTCCAGGGTTTCATCCTGAAATGTAGCTCTTCTTTGACAGCACGCAGCACGGCAGATGAGGTGGCCGAGTGGTTAAGGCGATGGACTGCTAATCCATTGTGCTCTGCACGCGTGGGTTCGAATCCCATCCTCGTTGGCTTTTGGCACTTTTTCCTCCGTGGCCTCGGCTCTCCTTCCCTGTGCAGCTTGGACCTGCGTTTAGCTCTGTGGCACTACAGATAGCGCGTTGGACCGTGCTGAGCTGTGCTGCGTGGCGTGACTAAAAGGTTGTGGCTGAGTTCCAGCAGTCTCGCAAGATTTTCTCCTTCGTTTACACTTTAAAATTCAAATCATTTTCTTTTGTGGTTGTTTTTAATAAACAAATTGAGAACATGGAGGTGCTGCTGGGATTCGAACCCAGGATCTCCTGTTTACTAGACAGGCACTTTAACCAACTAAGCCACAGCACCCTGGCCCTGCCTGCAGCTTGCTGAAGTGAAGGGCTTTGTTGCACAGTCCCAAGATCTGCCGGCCATGTAGAGGGATTTCCTAAGTGTGTCAGCCGGCTCCTGGCTTGCTGAAGTGAAGGGCTTTGTTGCAGTCCCAAGATCTGCCTTCCATTTGGAGGGATTTCCTAAGTTTGTCAGCCGGCTCCTGCTGACGCTCCAGTGGCGCAATCGGTTAGCGCGCGGTACTTATATAGCAGTATGTCTGCAGAGCAATGCCGAGGTTGTGAGTTCGAGGCTCACCTGCAGCACTTCCCTTTTCTCGGTCACTTTATTCCAGTAGGTTTTGCTTCAACGATAATGTTCATCAAGTGTGAGATTTGGTAGAAAATAGGAATAAAATAATATCCGCACACGCAGACATACCTATATTTATGTATATATTTACAAGTCAAAAGACAGATAGATTGAATGAATGAATGAATGAATGAATATTTGAAAAAGCCTGAAAGGAGGTGTAAGAGTTTGCTTCTGATCACAAAATATGATTTTAGTGAAGGGGGAAGTAAAAGGGCTTGGAGTTGCCAGGGATTGAGCCCGGGGCCTCATACATGCAAAGCATGAGCTCTACCACGGACAGCTGCCCACCAGTTTGATGCAATTGATCCCTTTCATTTCTGAGACAACTGCTCACGTTCCAGGGTTTCATCCTGAAATGTAGCTCTTCTTTGACAGCACGCAGCACGGCAGATGAGGTGGCCGAGTGGTTAAGGCGATGGACTGCTAATCCATTGTGCTCTGCACGCGTGGGTTCGAATCCCATCCTCGTCGGCTTTTGGCACTTTTTCCTCCGTGGCCTCGGCTCTCCTTCCCTGTGCAGCTTTGACCTGCGTTTAGCTCTGTGGCACTACAGATAGCGCGTTGGACCGTGCTGAGCTGTGCTGCGTGGCGTGACTAAAAGGTTGTGGCTGAGTTCCAGCAGTCTCGCAAGATTTTCTCCTTCGTTTACACTTTAAAATTCAAATCATTTTCTTTTGTGGTTGTTTTTAATAAACAAATTGAGAACATGGAGGTGCTGCTGGGATTCGAACCCAGGATCTCCTGTTTACTAGACAGGCACTTTAACCAACTAAGCCACAGCACCCTGGCCCTGCCTGCCGCTTGCTGAAGTGAAGGGCTTTGTTGCACAGTCCCAAGATCTGCCGGCCATGTAGAGGGATTTCCTAAGTGTGTCAGCCGGCTCCTGGCTTGCTGAAGTGAAGGGCTTTGTTGCAGTCCCAAGATCTGCCTTCCATTTGGAGGGATTTCCTAAGTTTGTCAGCCGGCTCCTGCTGACGCTCCAGTGGCGCAATCGGTTAGCGCGCGGTACTTATATAGCAGTATGTCTGCAGAGCAATGCCGAGGTTGTGAGTTCGAGGCTCACCTGGAGCACTTCCCTTTTCTCGGTCACTTTATTCCAGTAGGTTTTGCTTCAACGATAATGTTCATCAAGTGTGAGATTTGGTAGAAAATAGGAATAAAATAATATCCGCACACGCAGACATACCTATATTTATGTATATATTTACAAGTCAAAAGACAGATAGATTGAATGAATGAATGAATGAATGAATATTTGAAAAAGCCTGAAAGGAGGTGTAAGAGTTTGCTTCTGATCACAAAATATGATTTTAGTGAAGGGGGAAGAAAAAGGGCTTGGAGATGCCAGGGATTGAGCCCGGGGCCTCATACATGCAAAGCATGAGCTCTACCACGGACAGCTGCCCACCAGTTTGATGCAATTGATCCCTTTCATTTCTGAGACAACTGCTCACGTTCCAGGGTTTCATCCTGAAATGTAGCTCTTCTTTGACAGCACGCAGCACGGCAGATGAGGTGGCCGAGTGGTTAAGGCGATGGACTGCTAATCCATTGTGCTCTGCACGCGTGGGTTCGAATCCCATCCTCGTCGGCTTTTGGCACTTTTTCCTCCGTGGCCTCGGCTCTCCTTCCCTGTGCAGCTTTGACCTGCGTTTAGCTCTGTGGCACTACAGATAGCGCGTTGGACCGTGCTGAGCTGTGCTGCGTGGCGTGACTAAAAGGTTGTGGCTGAGTTCCAGCAGTCTCGCAAGATTTTCTCCTTCGTTTACACTTTAAAATTCAAATCATTTTCTTTTGTGGTTGTTTTTAATAAACAAATTGAGAACATGGAGGTGCTGCTGGGATTCGAACCCAGGATCTCCTGTTTACTAGACAGGCACTTTAACCAACTAAGCCACAGCACCCTGGCCCTGCCTGCAGCTTGCTGAAGTGAAGGGCTTTGTTGCACAGTCCCAAGATCTGCCGGCCATGTAGAGGGATTTCCTAAGTGTCAGCCGGCTCCTGGCTTGCTGAAGTGAAGGGCTTTGTTGCAGTCCCAAGATCTGCCTTCCATTTGGAGGGATTTCCTAAGTTTGTCAGCCGGCTCCTGCTGACGCTCCAGTGGCGCAATCGGTTAGCGCGCGGTACTTATATAGCAGTATGTCTGCAGAGCAATGCCGAGGTTGTGAGTTCGAGGCTCACCTGCAGCACTTCCCTTTTCTCGGTCAGTTTATTCCAGTAGGTTTTGCTTCAACGATAATGTTCATCAAGTGTGAGATTTGGTAGAAAATAGGAATAAAATTATATCCGCACACGCAGACATACCTATATTTATGTATATATTTACAAGTCAAAAGACAGATAGATTGAATGAATGATGAATGAATGAATATTTGAAAAAGCCTGAAAGGAGGTGTAAGAGTTTGCTTCTGATCACAAAATATGATTTTAGTGAAGGGGGAAGTAAAAGGGCTTGGAGTTGCCAGGGATTGAGCCCGGGGCCTCATACATGCAAAGCATGAGCTCTACCACGGACAGCTGCCCACCAGTTTGATGCAATTGATCCCTTTCATTTCTGAGACAACTGCTCACGTTCCAGGGTTTCATCCTGAAATGTAGCTCTTCTTTGACAGCACGCAGCACGCAGCACGCAGCACGGCAGATGAGGTGGCCGAGTGGTTAAGGTGATGGATTGCTAATCCATTGTGCTCTGCACGCGTGGGTTCGAATCCCATCCTCGTTGGCTTTTGGCACTTTTTCCTCCGTGGCCTCGGCTCTCCTTCCCTGTGCAGCTTTGACCTGCGTTTAGCTCTGTGGCACTACAGATAGCGTGTTGGACCGTGCTGAGCTGTGCTGCGTGGCGTGACTAAAAGGTTGTGGCTGAGTTCCAGCAGTCTCGCAAGATTTTCTCCTTCGTTTACACTTTAAAATTCAAATCATTTTCTTTTGTGGTTGTTTTTAATAAACAAATTGAGAACATGGAGGTGCTGCTGGGATTCGAACCCAGGATCTCCTGTTTACTAGACAGGCACTTTAACCAACTAAGCCACAGCACCCTGGGCCTGCCTGCAGCTTGCTGAAGTGAAGGGCTTTGTTGCAGTCCCAAGATCTGCCTTCCATTTGGAGGGATTTCCTAAGTTTGTCAGCCGGCTCCTGCTGACGCTCCAGTGGCGCAATCGGTTAGCGCGCGGTACTTATATAGCAGTATGTCTGCAGAGCAATGCCGAGGTTGTGAGTTCGAGGCTCACCTGGAGCACTTCCCTTTTCTCGGTCAGTTTATTCCAGTAGGTTTTGCTTCAACGATAATGTTCATCAAGTGTGAGATTTGGTAGAAAATAGGAATAAAATAATATCCGCACACGCAGACATACCTATATTTATGTATATATTTACAAGTCAAAAGACAGATAGATTGAATGAATGAATGAATGAATGAATGAATATTTGAAAAAGCCTGAAAGGAGGTGTAAGAGTTTGCTTCTGATCACAAAATATGATTTTAGTGAAGGGGGAAGAAAAAGGGCTTGGAGATGCCAGGGATTGAGCCCGGGGCCTCATACATGCAAAGCATGAGCTCTACCACGGACAGCTGCCCACCAGTTTGATGCAATTGATCCCTTTCATTTCTGAGACAACTGCTCACGTTCCAGGGTTTCATCCTGAAATGTAGCTCTTCTTTGACAGCACGCAGCACGGCAGATGAGGTGGCCGAGTGGTTAAGGCGATGGACTGCTAATCCATTGTGCTCTGCACGCGTGGGTTCGAATCCCATCCTCGTCGGCTTTTGGCACTTTTTCCTCCGTGGCCTCGGCTCTCCTTCCCTGTGCAGCTTTGACCTGCGTTTAGCTCTGTGGCACTACAGATAGCGCGTTGGACCGTGCTGAGCTGTGCTGCGTGGCGTGACTAAAAGGTTGTGGCTGAGTTCCAGCAGTCTCGCAAGATTTTCTCCTTCGTTTACACTTTAAAATTCAAATCATTTTCTTTTGTGGTTGTTTTTAATAAACAAATTGAGAACATGGAGGTGCTGCTGGGATTCGAACCCAGGATCTCCTGTTTACTAGACAGGCACTTTAACCAACTAAGCCACAGCACCCTGGCCCTGCCTGCCGCTTGCTGAAGTGAAGGGCTTTGTTGCACAGTCCCAAGATCTGCCGGCCATGTAGAGGGATTTCCTAAGTGTGTCAGCCGGCTCCTGGCTTGCTGAAGTGAAGGGCTTTGTTGCAGTCCCAAGATCTGCCTTCCATTTGGAGGGATTTCCTAAGTTTGTCAGCCGGCTCCTGCTGACGCTCCAGTGGCGCAATCGGTTAGCGCGCGGTACTTATATAGCAGTATGTCTGCAGAGCAATGCCGAGGTTGTGAGTTCGAGGCTCACCTGGAGCACTTCCCTTTTCTCGGTCAGTTTATTCCAGTAGGTTTTGCTTCAACGATAATGTTCATCAAGTGTGAGATTTGGTAGAAAATAGGAATAAAATAATATCCGCACACGCAGACATACCTATATTTATGTATATATTTACAAGTCAAAAGACAGATAGATTGAATGAATGAATGAATGAATGAATATTTGAAAAAGCCTGAAAGGAGGTGTAAGAGTTTGCTTCTGATCACAAAATATGATTTTAGTGAAGGGGGAAGAAAAAGGGCTTGGAGATGCCAGGGATTGAGCCCGGGGCCTCATACATGCAAAGCATGAGCTCTACCACGGACAGCTGCCCACCAGTTTGATGCAATTGATCCCTTTCATTTCTGAGACAACTGCTCACGTTCCAGGGTTTCATCCTGAAATGTAGCTCTTCTTTGACAGCACGCAGCACGGCAGATGAGGTGGCCGAGTGGTTAAGGCGATGGACTGCTAATCCATTGTGCTCTGCACGCGTGGGTTCGAATCCCATCCTCGTCGGCTTTTGGCACTTTTTCCTCCGTGGCCTCGGCTCTCCTTCCCTGTGCAGCTTTGACCTGCGTTTAGCTCTGTGGCACTACAGATAGCGCGTTGGACCGTGCTGAGCTGTGCTGCGTGGCGTGACTAAAAGGTTGTGGCTGAGTTCCAGCAGTCTCGCAAGATTTTCTCCTTCGTTTACACTTTAAAATTCAAATCATTTTCTTTTGTGGTTGTTTTTAATAAACAAATTGAGAACATGGAGGTGCTGCTGGGATTCGAACCCAGGATCTCCTGTTTACTAGACAGGCACTTTAACCAACTAAGCCACAGCACCCTGGCCCTGCCTGCAGCTTGCTGAAGTGAAGGGCTTTGTTGCACAGTCCCAAGATCTGCCGGCCATGTAGAGGGATTTCCTAAGTGTGTCAGCCGGCTCCTGGCTTGCTGAAGTGAAGGGCTTTGTTGCAGTCCCAAGATCTGCCTTCCATTTGGAGGGATTTCCTAAGTTTGTCAGCCGGCTCCTGCTGACGCTCCAGTGGCGCAGTCGGTTAGCGCGCGATACTTATATAGCAGTATGTCTGCAAAGCAATGCCGAGGTTGTGAGTTCGAGGCTCACCTGGAGCACTTCCCTTTTCTCGGTCAGTTTATTCCAGTAGGTTTTGCTTCAACGATAATGTTCATCAAGTGTGAGATTTGGTAGAAAATAGGAATAAAATAATATCCGCACACGCAGACATACCTATATTTATGTATATATTTACAAGTCAAAAGACAGATAGATTGAATGGATGAATGAATGAATGAATATTTGAAAAAGCCTGAAAGGAGGTGTAAGAGTTTGCTTCTGATCACAAAATATGATTTTAGTGAAGGGGGAAGAAAAAGGGCTTGGAGATGCCAGGGATTGAGCCCGGGGCCTCATACATGCAAAGCATGAGCTCTACCACGGACAGCTGCCCACCAGTTTGATGCAATTGATCCCTTTCATTTCTGAGACAACTGCTCACGTTCCAGGGTTTCATCCTGAAATGTAGCTCTTCTTTGACAGCACGCAGCACGCAGCACGCAGCACGGCAGATGAGGTGGCCGAGTGGTTAAGGTGATGGATTGCTAATCCATTGTGCTCTGCACGCGTGGGTTCGAATCCCATCCTCGTTGGCTTTTGGCACTTTTTCCTCCGTGGCCTCGGCTCTCCTTCCCTGTGCAGCTTTGACCTGCGTTTAGCTCTGTGGCACTACAGATAGCGTGTTGGACCGTGCTGAGCTGTGCTGCGTGGCGTGACTAAAAGGTTGTGGCTGAGTTCCAGCAGTCTCGCAAGATTTTCTCCTTCGTTTACACTTTAAAATTCAAATCATTTTCTTTTGTGGTTGTTTTTAATAAACAAATTGAGAACATGGAGGTGCTGCTGGGATTCGAACCCAGGATCTCCTGTTTACTAGACAGGCACTTTAACCAACTAAGCCACAGCACCCTGGGCCTGCCTGCAGCTTGCTGAAGTGAAGGGCTTTGTTGCAGTCCCAAGATCTGCCTTCCATTTGGAGGGATTTCCTAAGTTTGTCAGCCGGCTCCTGCTGACGCTCCAGTGGCGCAATCGGTTAGCGCGCGGTACTTATATAGCAGTATGTCTGCAGAGCAATGCCGAGGTTGTGAGTTCGAGGCTCACCTGGAGCACTTCCCTTTTCTCGGTCAGTTTATTCCAGTAGGTTTTGCTTCAACGATAATGTTCATCAAGTGTGAGATTTGGTAGAAAATAGGAATAAAATAATATCCGCACACGCAGACATACCTATATTTATGTATATATTTACAAGTCAAAAGACAGATAGATTGAATGAATGAATGAATGAATGAATGAATATTTGAAAAAGCCTGAAAGGAGGTGTAAGAGTTTGCTTCTGATCACAAAATATGATTTTAGTGAAGGGGGAAGAAAAAGGGCTTGGAGATGCCAGGGATTGAGCCCGGGGCCTCATACATGCAAAGCATGAGCTCTACCACGGACAGCTGCCCACCAGTTTGATGCAATTGATCCCTTTCATTTCTGAGACAACTGCTCACGTTCCAGGGTTTCATCCTGAAATGTAGCTCTTCTTTGACAGCACGCAGCACGGCAGATGAGGTGGCCGAGTGGTTAAGGCGATGGACTGCTAATCCATTGTGCTCTGCACGCGTTGGTTCGAATCCCATCCTCGTCGGCTTTTGGCACTTTTTCCTCCGTGGCCTCGGCTCTCCTTCCCTGTGCAGCTTTGACCTGCGTTTAGCTCTGTGGCACTACAGATAGCGCGTTGGACCGTGCTGAGCTGTGCTGCGTGGCGTGACTGAAAGGTTGTGGCTGAGTTCCAGCAGTCTCGCAAGATTTTCTCCTTCGTTTACACTTTAAAATTCAAATCATTTTCTTTTGTGGTTTTTTTTAATAAACAAATTGAGAACATGGAGGTGCTGCTGGGATTCGAACCCAGGATCTCCTGTTTACTAGACAGGCACTTTAACCAACTAAGCCACAGCACCCTGGCCCTGCCTGCCGCTTGCTGAAGTGAAGGGCTTTGTTGCACAGTCCCAAGATCTGCCTGCCATGTAGAGGGATTTCCTAAGTGTGTCAGCCGGCTCCTGGCTTGCTGAAGTGAAGGGCTTTGTTGCAGTCCCAAGATCTGCCTTCCATTTGGAGGGATTTCCTAAGTTTGTCAGCCGGCTCCTGCTGACGCTCCAGTGGCGCAATCGGTTAGCGCGCGGTACTTATATAGCAGTATGTCTGCAGAGCAATGCCGAGGTTGTGAGTTCGAGGCTCACCTGGAGCACTTCCCTTTTCTCGGTCAGTTTATTCCAGTAGGTTTTGCTTCAACGATAATGTTCATCAAGTGTGAGATTTGATAGAAAATAGGAATAAAATAATATCCGCACACGCAGACATACCTATATTTATGTATATATTTACAAGTCAAAAGACAGATAGATTGAATGAATGAATGAATGAATGAATATTTGAAAATGCCTGAAAGGAGGTGTAAGAGTTTGCTTCTGATCACAAAATATGATTTTAGTGAAGGGGGAAGAAAAAGGGCTTGGAGATGCCAGGGATTGAGCCCGGGGCCTCATACATGCAAAGCATGAGCTCTACCACGGACAGCTGCCCACCAGTTTGATGCAATTGATCCCTTTCATTTCTGAGACAACTGCTCACGTTCCAGGGTTTCATCCTGAAATGTAGCTCTTCTTTGACAGCACGCAGCACGGCAGATGAGGTGGCCGAGTGGTTAAGGCGATGGACTGCTAATCCATTGTGCTCTGCACGCGTGGGTTCGAATCCCATCCTCGTCGGCT
>NC_081227.1:8224528-8269528 GCF_902713425.1 Acipenser ruthenus | reverse complement strand
TGAATCGTCCACAGACACACATTAATACATGTAGAAAGAGATAAAGTATCCTGACATGTGTAATAATAGGCCAGTTTGCATGTGTGGTTAACTCATGTGAATGTGCATTGCTTGTGAAACTTGGCAGGGAAAGCCTATGAAAAGGTCCCAAAAAACACTGTCAGTATTTCACCTTGAAGGTCTTAATATCTTGAGATTCCAGGAAATGCTTGTGAGATCCACGCCTGCTCACACATGTAAACACCGATTCATGTGACAATCTTAATGAAGCCTTCACATAGGAAAACGGAAGTTATCATGCTCTGAAGATGGCAGCAGGTACATTGTTTTTATGTTTGCAGTATTTTTTTCTTGTTAGATTGCCGTTGAGGGGTAACCCACATTTTATAATGTCTTCTGTTCAGCTATTCATAATGCTAGAGATTGTAAGTAGCTAAACCACATACAACAATAAGCTTGAAAATATCAGCAAGAAGGAGGGTCTGTAAATGTTGAAGATTTTAAATAATCTAAGGTTTAAATATTCGTGTGATACAATAACCGATTCTGTGTCTTCCTATTCATTTTCCAATGCATATCTCATTCACAGAATATATTCAAGTGAAGAGAAACGCAGCACGATTCAGTTCATCAAAAAGTCAATGTACTGCTATTTAACTTGTCTAAGAGACCATAGGCATTTATATTATTTTAATTTTAAATGGTATTGTAAAGATGTTTCTGTCTCCTCGTGTTGATAGCGAGCTCAGTTGTGTAGATGTTGTATGTAGCCTAAAAAAATGAATACAGATTTATTCAAATTATTTTTTTTTAATTTAAAAAATCCCCTTTACACCACTTAACCTTAAATTGCAACGATGTCATACCCAACTGCTTTCTTCTTTCCTTTATGTGCTTTACTGTTAACATGCAGTCCCAATTAAAAATATAAAATCTATTTGCACATGTGCTCGAATTCTGCATCTCTGTGGGCTGCCAGCCACGGTGATCGACCAGAGGTGAGCAGGATAGGTTCATTACATATGCTGCTTATATGACTTCAATGTATTGGCAGAATAGATTGTAGTAATTAAGATATAAGCCCCTGAACGACTATGTGTGAAAAGCAGTGCGGCCTACAACAGTAGACCTACAACTAAGTATAAAAAAATATTCAAAATCCATCAGCAAATCACATCTTTCATTACAATTTACGTCATTCAGGGTGACACGTGGATTATTTCTCGTGAAACTGTCCCTGCTCGTGAAGACAGTATTTTGGGGTCTTTCACGCTACAATGCACGAGAATCGAAAGGGGCGTTACCGTGGCTAATATAAATCCGACCCCTCCCACTTTCCTTCATTTGCATAGCGTTCGGGGGGAAGTAAGCGTTCCCAGGAAATGAAAGACTTCACATGGAAACGTAAGAAAGTACAAAGTCCACGTTAATCTCACGAGAAACAAATGTCTTGAGAAATGTCAAATTCACATGTAACGCGGCCTGTTATTGTAATCTAATTCAGATTGCTAGAAGATGCGTTCTCATTATTATTATTGTACTGAAATAAAGGGATTTTAAAGTGATGGCCTTAAAACATCTTTACTCTGTGTGATTTCATATCCTTACAGCTCACCTTATTTACTCTGTGTGATTGCATGTCCTTACGGCTCACCTTATTTACTCTGTGATTTCATGTCCTTACGGCTCACCTTATTTACGCTGTGTGATTTCATGTCCTTACGGCTCACCTTATTTACTCTGTGATTGCATGTCCTTACGGCTCACCTTATTTACTCTGTGATTTCATGTCCTTACGGCTCACCTTATTTACG
The DNA here is from genome assembly GCF_902713425.1 of Acipenser ruthenus. Taxonomy (NCBI): domain Eukaryota; kingdom Metazoa; phylum Chordata; class Actinopteri; order Acipenseriformes; family Acipenseridae; genus Acipenser; species Acipenser ruthenus. The sequence continues at coordinate 8,267,714 of NC_081227.1, read as the reverse complement.
CTGTGTGATTTCATGTCCTTACAGCTCACCTTATTTACTCTGTGTGATTTCATGTCCTTACGGCTCACCTTATTTACTCTGTGTGATTTCATGTCCTTACAGCTCACCTTATTTACTCTGTGTGATTTCATGTCCTTACAGCTCACCTTATTTACTCTGTGTGATTTCATGTCCTTACGGCTCACCTTATTTACTCTGTGTGATTTCATGTCCTTACTGCTCACCTTATTTACTCTGTGTGATTTCATGTCCTTACAGCTCACCTTATTTACTCTGTGTGATTTCATGTCCTTACGGCTCACCTTATTTACTCTGTGTGATTTCATGTCCTTACGGCTCACCTTATTTACGCTGTGTGATTTCATGTCCTTACAGCTCACCTTATTTACGCTGTGTGATTTCATGTCCTTACAGCTCACCTTATTTACTCTGTGATTTCATGTCCTTACTGCTCACCTTATTTACTCTGTGATTTCATGTCCTTACAGCTCACCTTATTTACTCTGTGTGATTTGATGTCCTTACGGCTCACCTTATTTACTCTGTGATTTAGTGTCCTTACAGCTCACCTTATTTACTCTGTGTGATTTCATGTCCTTACGGCTCACCTTATTTACTCTGTGATTTCATGTCCTTACAGCTCACCTTATTTACTCTGTGTGATTTCATATCCTTACAGCTCACCTTATTTACGCTGTGTGATTTCATGTCCTTACAGCTCACCTTATTTACTCTGTGTGATTTCATATCCTTACGGCTCACCTTATTTACTCTGTGATTTCATGTCCTTACAGCTCACCTTATTTACGCTGTGTGATTTCATGTCCTTACAGCTCACCTTATTTACGCTGTGTGATTTCATGTCCTTACAGCTCACCTTATTTACTCTGTGTGATTTCATGTCCTTACAGCTCACCTTATTTACTCTGTGATTTCATGTCCTTACTGCTCACCTTATTTACTCTGTGATTTCATGTCCTTACAGCTCACCTTATTTACTCTGTGTGATTTCATGTCCTTACGGCTCACCTTATTTACTCTGTGGTTTAATGTCCTTACAGCTCACCTTATTTACTCTGTGTGATTTCATGTCCTTACGGCTCACCTTATTTACTCTCTGTGATTTCATATCCTTACGGCTCACCTTATTTACTCTGTGTGATTTCATGTCCTTACAGCTCACCTTATTTACTCTGTGATTTCATGTCCTTACTGCTCACCTTATTTACTCTGTGATTTCATGTCCTTACAGCTCACCTTATTTACTCTGTGATTTCATGTCCTTACTGCTCACCTTATTTACTCTGTGATTTCATGTCCTTACAGCTCACCTTATTTACTCTGTGTGATTTGATGTCCTTACGGCTCACCTTATTTACTCTGTGATTTAATGTCCTTACAGCTCACCTTATTTACTCTGTGTGATTTCATGTCCTTACGGCTCACCTTATTTACTCTGTGATTTCATGTCCTTACAGCTCACCTTATTTACGCTGTGTGATTTCATGTCCTTACAGCTCACCTTATTTACGCTGTGTGATTTCATGTCCTTACAGCTCACCTTATTTACTCTGTGTGATTTCATGTCCTTACAGCTCACCTTATTTACTCTGTGATTTCATGTCCTTACTGCTCACCTTATTTACTCTGTGATTTCATGTCCTTACAGCTCACCTTATTTACTCTGTGTGATTTCATGTCCTTACGGCTCACCTTATTTACTCTGTGGTTTAATGTCCTTACAGCTCACCTTATTTACTCTGTGTGATTTCATGTCCTTACGGCTCACCTTATTTACTCTCTGTGATTTCATATCCTTACGGCTCACCTTATTTACTCTGTGTGATTTCATGTCCTTACAGCTCACCTTATTTACTCTGTGATTTCATGTCCTTACTGCTCACCTTATTTACTCTGTGATTTCATGTCCTTACAGCTCACCTTATTTACTCTGTGTGATTTCATGTCCTTACGGCTCACCTTATTTACTCTGTGATTTCATGTCCTTACGGCTCACCTTATTTACTCTGTGATTTCATGTCCTTACAGCTCACCTTATTTACGCTGTGTGATTTCATGTCCTTACAGCTCACCTTATTTACGCTGTGTGATTTCATGTCCTTACAGCTCACATTATTTACTCTGTGTGATTTCATGTCCTTATGGCTCACCTTATTTACTCTGTGATTTCATGTCCTTACGGCTCACCTTATTTACTCTGTGATTTCATGTCCTTACAGCTCACCTTATTTACGCTGTGTGATTTCATGTCCTTACAGCTCACCTTATTTACGCTGTGTGATTTCATGTCCTTACGGCTCACCTTATTTACGCTGTGTGATTTCATGTCCTTACAGCTCACCTTATTTACGCTGTGTGATTTCATGTCCTTACAGCTCACCTTATTTACTCTGTGATTGCATGTCCTTACGGCTCACCTTATTTACTCTGTGATTTCATGTCCTTACAGCTCACCTTATTTACTCTGTGTGATTTCATGTCCTTACAGCTCACCTTATTTACTCTGTGTGATTTCATGTCCTTACAGCTCACCTTATTTACTCTGTGTGATTTCATGTCCTTACGGCTCACCTTATTTAGGATGCTATGGTATTGAAATGATACCCTAATTTCTTCCATAAGGATTCCTCTTAGTGAATACCCCCTTATTTTTGGAAATACGGAGCACCTTACTAACACACACTAATAAGGACCTTTTGTGAATGAGGCCCCTGGTCCTGTATAGCAGAGAGTAATAGAGAACACAAATAACAGAATATTAAACTGATAAGAAAGCAAGAACACCAGCAGCATTTTAAATGGAGTCTTTTTTACAGTTCATAGAAAATGAATCAGATCAGAGAGATGTGTTAAAGTAATCATATCTGGATCTCCCCCTGATCCTGCATGCTTTCAAAGCTGCTTATCCTTTTCAAATTGTTAGGGCTAGGATAGACAGGCACAGTGCAGCTGCCAATGGTTTGATATGGTGTTGGACAGACCAGTGCAGGATTTATTACCCGTGCTGCCGGGTGTTACTGTCTGAATCGAAACCCCCCTCTACCACTGTGACAGAAATACAATGAGTTCTGGTGATAAATCTTCCTCCCGACCTGTGAGGGTGCTAAAGAACGGGAGGAGAAGTATCTGGAAGGGCTGGCCTGACAGTTCGTTTCCGGGACCGGAAAGTGGGTCAGCCTGGAAGGAAGCGAGACTCTGTTGTAAGACCGTATTGATTTGACAGGTAAACGAGGGGCAGCTGCAAGTAAAAGGCAGCTGCAACCGTTTACCTAGATATCATGCGGGATTACATATAGGGGCCGGGGTAACGCTGTTCTTTTCCTTCGTTTGGGTTAAACCAAGGACCGAGAAGGACCTAAAAATCTGTTCTGCTCTAAAAGAGCTGTGTGTGTGTGTTTGTGCGCTGGAGTGGCTGAAAACTAACTGTCTGTCTTGTTTCCGAATCACCAGACAGCTAGAACATATCCGGAGCTGTCGCACTGGGCGAACACAAGCCGGATCACCTCCTCACGTACTGTCACAACGTCCTGTGTATTCACTCACCACAATCACGACTGCACGCACCCGAGACGGGTGACCGTATTCTTGTTTCTTTTGTTCAGGACTGTATCCTGTGTTTTGTCAGCCCGAGCTTTACACATCGTTGTGTATTGCCGGGCTTATTATTTTGAGCACTAGACCAGTGCTGGCAAATAAAGCCTATTTTCCACTGGACTACCGTTGTCTGCTCATTACTCCTGCACCGCATCACTGCTACACAGCTACCCCTCACCACCCACTTTGCCACACGTGGTGTCAGAAACGGGACCATGGACCGCGACGCGCTGGCGGAGCTGCTGCAGGCACTGGAGAGCAGACGGGACGCAGAGGAGAGAAGGAGGGAGGAGCGCTATACAGCGCTCATTGAACGGGTAGGACTGGCCGTGGCTGCGGTAACGACCCCGACTACAACACCGGTGATGTCGCCCCCAAAGGCACGGGCGATGAAGATGTCGGCGGAGGATGACCCGGAGGCGTACTTGGTGGCATTCGAGCGGCTGGCTACCGCGGCGGCTTGGCCGCGGGAGTTCTGGGCCAGCCAATTGGGACCCTGCCTGATTGGGGAGGCTCAGGCAGCTTACCAGGCCATGAGTGACCAGCACGCCACTGAGTATGACCGGGTCAAGCAGGCTATCCTCCGCCGACTCAACATTACTACCGAGACCCACCGGGCGCGGTTTCGGGAGTACCGGAGAGCCCCGGAGACACGCCCCAGGGTGGTTGCGGAGAGGTTGTGCGACCACATGGTGCATTGGCTGACCCCCGGGAAGAAGACCGTCCAGCAGATGGGGGAAGCCATTGTGGTAGAACAGTTCTGCCATGTGGTCGGCGCCGAAACCCAGGCGTGGATACGGCGCCACAACCCCGACACCCTGGAGGAGGCGGTCAAATTGGCCGAAGATTTTGAGGACTCCCTGACCTCTGCCCGGATCGGGATCCTGTCCGCCCCTGCCCTTCGGAGCAGCCGCGCTCTCTCTCCCTCTCCTCCAACATCATCGCCACCACCCCCCTCGTTCCAGGGACCCAGACCTCCCAGAGCACCGACCCCATTGGGCCCCCTTGCCTCCCCCCCATGGAGATCAAGGTTGGCCCCCAGCTGGGGTAGAGGTGCTGCCCCTGCCCCGTTGCCATACCAGCAGCGGGACAGATTTCTAACCCATGCCCCCTCTGTCCCTCCTATCTGTTTTAGGTGCCACCAGCCGGGACATCTGGCCAGGTCATGCCCCGCTGCCATGGAGTGTGACGTGGCCGCGTGCAATTGGGCACCTGAGACTGGTAAGCGTGGGGAAAATGGTCGGGAGGGGCCTTGTCTGATTAATGTGGTGTTAGGGAATGTGAAAACCCACGCATTAGTGGACACAGGGTGTGAGCAAACCTTGATTAGGACAGCTCTCCTGGGCGGTGTGTCGTGGCGGCCACGAGGTCAGGTGGCCATCTCCTGTATCCATGGAGACACGGCGGCATACCCCACATTAAAAGTATATTTATCGGTAGGACCGATAAAACGTCACCTGGTAGTTGGGGTGGCGGAAAGGTTGCCACACCCAGTTATTCTGGGCCGAGACTGGCCAAAATTCAAAGAATTGATGAAAAAAATGGCAGTCTCAGCCACACACGTAAACGTGGCAGAGAAAAAAAAAAAGGAACGGATTGGTGATGTGTTTCCTTTTCACACTGAAATGTTTTCCCCTCTTTTCCGTCCTAGAAAAACGAATAAGGAGAGACGGACCGCAAAATGGGAGGGAGCGTTGTTGAGACAAGGCTGGGGTCTGGTGGGAGAGTGCTGCAATGGTAACAAACGCCAGTCGAAGGGAGTGGGAACGCAGTGTGACCGAGAGAGCGAGGTTACTGGACCGACTAGAGCAGATGTTATTCCAGCCCCTCTCGATGTACCGGACCCGTGGTACTCAAGCGCGGACCTAGTGTGGGGCCAACATAACGACCCGTCACTGGTGCACGCTTGGGGACAGGTCCGGTCCATTGAAGGTAAGGATGTTGACGGCGCTGGGGCGCTAGTATATCCACACTTCAGTATCAAGGGGCAATTACTGTATAGGGTAAACCTAGCCGCGGGCACAGGACAGCCTGTAACACAATTGTTGGTTCCCCCGTCTTGTCGGCTGGAGGTCATGAGGCTGGCGCATGATATCCCTTTTGCGGGGCACCTCGGAGCCGAGAAGACGAGGGAACGGATATTGGCTCGATTCTATTGGGTAGGTCTTCATACTGATGTGTCGAAATATGTAGCCACATGCCCAGACTGCCAGCGAGTAGCGCCGGGTCGAGTGCGCCCCGCCCCTTTGGTCCCACTGCCGATTATTTCCACTCCTTTCGAGCGCATTGCAATGGACATAGTCGGCCCTTTGCTACCTTCTGACTCCGGGTATACGCACATTTTAGTAGTGGTGGATTATGCAACGCGATACCCGGAGGCAGTTCCATTGAGGTCCACTAGTGCCGCTGCAATAGCCACCGAGTTAGCACAGATTATGGCCAGAGTAGGGATCCCCAAGGAGATTTTGACCGATCACGGAACTAATTTTTTGTCCAATACGTTACAGCAGGTGTACAAAATATTAAAAATACGTCCCATCAGGACGTCCGTTTATCATCCACAATCGGACGGTCTGGTGGAACGTTTTAATCAGACCTTAAAGTCGATGCTGAGGCGATTTGTAACACAAGAGCAGAAACATTGGGCATCACTTCTCCCCTACCTCCTTTTTGCAGTGAGAGAAGTGCCGCAGAGTTCAACGGGGTTCTCCCCCTTTGAGCTCCTGTACGGCCGGCAGCCTCGCGGCATTCTCGACCTGCTGAGAGAGGGGTGGGAGGAGCACAAAGGCTCGTCTAAAAATGTGGTGAAGTATGTGCTCCTACTCAGAGATCGCCTGGATTTGGTCGGTCGTTTGGCCCAAGACAACCTCAGATCGGCTCAGCACCGACAAGAGCAGCATTATAACAAAAATGCACGGATTCGAACCTTTCGACCAGGGGACAAGGTAATGCTGCTACTTCCCTCATCAGAGTCAAAACTGTGTGCTAAATGGCAGGGGCCGTATGAGGTGATTCGGGCTATAGGGAAAGTAAATTATGAAATTAGACAGCCCGATCGCCGGAATGAACGTGAAATTTACCACATTAATTTGTTGAAGCCCTGGCAGGCAAGAGAGGTCTTATTTATAGCCCCAGGCAATATGGAGGATGATTTAGGTCCCTGTCCAGAGACCCCGAGCACAAGAGCGATTTCAATGGGGGAACAATTAGTTCCGGATCAGCAAAGAGAGCTGCGTAAGCTTATTGAGGAGTTCAGTGATGTTTTTTCTGATGTGCCCGGCAGGACGAACTTAGTTGAATATGACATTATCTCTCCCCCAGGTGTCACAGTGCGAGAGAGACCGTACCGGATCCCGGAAAGTCGACGAAGTGGCGTTCGCAAAGAGGTATGGGATATGCTCGAGCTTGGAGTGATTGAACCTTCCAGGAGCGAGTGGTGCAGTCCTATTGTAATAGTGGCTAAGAAGGACGGCACCAACCGCTTCTGCGTAGATTTCAGAAAGGTGAATGCTATTGCCAAGTTCGATGCGTATCCCATGCCTCGGGTCGACGAACTTTTAGACAGACTGGGAAAAGCGAGGTTTATTTCCACTCTGGACCTGACGAAGGGATACTGGCAAATCCCTCTAACCCGCAGCTCCAGAGAGAAAACCGCATTTTCAACACCAGAGGGGCTGTTCCACTTTAAAACCATGCCATTTGGGCTACATGGTGCGCCCGCTGCCTTTCAGAGACTGATGGACCAGGTTTTACGCCCACATCATGAATATGCAGCAGCGTATATTGATGACGTGGTGATTTACAGCTCCACCTGGCGAGAGCATTTGGCTAGGGTTGCAGCCGTTCTTCAGTCTCTAAGGGCAGCCCGGCTGACAGCTAACTTGAGGAAATGTGCGTTTGCCAAGACAGAGACTCAATATTTGGGATTTTTAATGGGGAATGGAAGGGTGAGACCTGTGGTCACCAAAATCCAGGCTTTGGTTGATGCGGCGATCCCCAAAACCAAGACTCAGGTGAGGTCACTACTGGGCTTAGCCGGTTATTACCGCCGCTTCATCCCCGAGTACGCCACAGTGGTTAACCCGTTAGTCGACCTCACCAAAAAGAGTGCGCCAAATTTAATTAAATGGTCAGCTGAGTGTCAGGGGGCGTTTGATACGATTAAGCGTAAACTTTGCCAGGCCCCCACTCTTATTACCCCAGATTTCACCAAGAGATTCATCCTCCACACCGACGCCTCGGATGTAGGGTTGGGTGCAGTCTTGTCCCAAAAAGTAGCTGGAGTAGAACACCCGATATTGTACATAAGCAAAAAAATGTTACCTCGGGAACGCAACTACTCCGTAGTCGAAAAAGAGTGTTTAGCCATTAAATGGGCTACTCACTCTTTACGATACTACCTGCTGGGACACTCATTTGATCTTGTCACAGACCACGCCCCACTCAAGTGGTTAAGCACAATGAAGGACAGCAATGCCCGGATAACTCGGTGGTATCTGGCATTGCAGCCCTTCATGTACCATATGGTACACCGTGCGGGGAAAGACCACCAAAATGCGGATTATTTTTCCCGGGAGGGGGGAGCAATGGGAAAGGTAGATTTAGCCGAGTGTTCCTTCGGCTCCACTCTGAGCGGTGGGATATGTGACAGAAATACAATGAGTTCTGGTGATAAATCTTCCTCCCGACCTGTGAGGGCGCTAAAGAACGGGAGGAGAAGTATCTGGAAGGGCTGGCCTGACAGTTCGTTTCCGGGACCGGAAAGTGGGTCAGCCTGGAAGGAAGCGAGACTCTGTTGTAAGACCGTATTGATTTGACAGGTAAACGAGGGGCAGCTGCAAGTAAAAGGCAGCTGCAACCGTTTACCTAGATATCATGCGGGATTACATATAGGGGCCGGGGTAACGCTGTTCTTTTCCTTCGTTTGGGTTAAACCAAGGACCGAGAAGGACCTAAAAATCTGTTCTGCTCTAAAAGAGCTGTGTGTGTGTGTTTGTGCGCTGGAGTGGCTGAAAACTAACTGTCTGTCTTGTTTCCGAATCACCAGACAGCTAGAACATATCCGGAGCTGTCGCACTGGGCGAACACAAGCCGGATCACCTCCTCACGTACTGTCACAACGTCCTGTGTATTCACTCACCACAATCACGACTGCACGCACCCGAGACGGGTGACCGTATTCTTGTTTCTTTTGTTCAGGACTGTATCCTGTGTTTTGTCAGCCCGAGCTTTACACATCGTTGTGTATTGCCGGGCTTATTATTTTGAGCACTAGACCAGTGCTGGCAAATAAAGCCTATTTTCCACTGGACTACCGTTGTCTGCTCATTACTCCTGCACCGCATCACTGCTACACAGCTACCCCTCACCACCCACTTTGCCACAACCACCCACACAGTAACCAGAGCAATCAGAGAAGAGACTGGACTAATGAGAAACTGCAGTAATGCATGCAACAAGAGATGCAATGAGAAAAGGGGCAAAAGAAAAAGCTGTTGAACATGCAGCAAGCAATGAGAGAAGGGACTGTGATCAGGACAGTATTGCACGCAGTAGCAGATGCAATGGAGCAGTGGAACCCATTCAAAAGAGCAATGAGACATTAATGAATAATATCTAAGCACGATATGAGCAGGAAACAACACTGGAGCCCCAGTGCTCACTACAGTGTGCTGTCTCTGTAGGCAACATTAACATGGGACACTAACACTGGAGCCTCAGGGTTCACTACAGTGTGCTCTCTATGTAGGCAACATTAACATGGGGCACTAACACTGGAGCCTCAGTGTTCACTACATGTGCTCTCTCTGTAGGCAACATTAACATGGGACACTAACACTGGAGCCTCAGGGTTCACTACAGTGCTCTCTCTGTAGGCAACATTTTAAAGAAAAAAAAAATATTTATTTGATTGAAATCTTTTTTGGAAAACTTTAAGGGTAGGGGTCAATAATGTTCTAAATGAATCCAAATTGTGGCATTCTCTAAATCAGTGGTTCTCAACCCTGGTCCTGGAGTATCCCAGCCCTGCTGGTTTTGTTCCAGCCAAGTTTGAAGTTTTCCATGATTCCCACGTGTATAGATGTACAGTTGCAGACATGAGCATTGACACCCTGTACATGAAACAAGGTAATTCAGTAATGTATTATGTGTAATCAATATTCTGTGTTAAAACTAAACAGTGAAATCTCCCTGTGCTTGTGTAGTTAGGACTGAGAGCAGTTTAAGGTGATATTCCCCTCTTTAAACATCACATATCACCTCAAACTTTACTGCAGAAATACTGGTAAATCTGGCCCTGGGTGTATTGAACCAAATATTGTATTTATTTTAAATGAGATGCTTAAATGCACTGTTTGCATTTGTGAGATAAATTCATTTGAAATAAATCTGACTCTGTACTGAAAACACACAATCAAATGTTTTATTTGTTTTCTCCTTCCAGGCTGCAGCAGCATTCAGAACAGTGTTTTCATGACATGTTTATGTGCTGATGTTGCATTTTAAACAGCTTGTCACACAAAACGATTTATTATTATTATTATTATTATTATTATTATTATTATTATTATTATTATTATTATTATTATTATTATTTATTTCTTAGCAGACGCCCTTATCCAGGGCGACTTACAATCGCAAGCAAATACAAATACATTCAAGTGTTACAATATAAGTCATACAATAAGAACAAGAAATACAATAATTCTCAAGTGTGACAAACCACAATTCAATAATACAGCAGATAGATCTATTTAGATCTATTTATTTAGATCTGCTTCCCCTCATAAACAAAGCCTGTTCACCTCATGCAAAATGCACCGTGAATTCTGAAAACACCTCACACCTTTGGATGTTCTTGGTTTCTTTGACTAATGCATGATATTAAATGATCAATTATTCTTCTCATAATGCTTCAAAAGCACTGGAGCGGTGCACTGTCCAAGGTGCTGAACCTGAACCCAGTTAAATACTGAAAGTACTGAAGCCATATTTTGACTCAAGTACTTGAAGTATACTACTTTTTTTAAAATTTGAAATTGGCAATTATTTTTGCCCCAGTTTTCTTCCAGTTTGGAATATCCAATTGTTTTTTAAGACCTTGTCTCAACCCCCGTAGACAAGCACACAAGCACATGAAACGTACGCTGTCAGGCCGCTCGCTTTCTTTCACTCTGCAAGCCAACAGAGGATGACAGCCTGACAGCCCAGCCAGCTAGCAGGCGCCCGACCACCATAGGAGTCACTGGTGCGGAGTGAGACAAGGATTACCTGTGACATGTCTGTTGTGAAGGGCTTTATATTAAATAAAGATCTATAACACACATTGTGTTTGGTATATTCAGTCCCTGGCATCTCCAAGCCCTTTTTCTTCCCCCTTCACTAAAATCATATTTTGTGATCAGAAGCAAACTCTTACACCTCCTTTCAGGCTTTTTCAAATATTCATTCATTCATTCATTCATTCATTCAATCTATCTGTCTTTTGACTTGTAAACATATACATAAATATAGGTATGTCTGCGTGTGCAGATATTATTTTATTCCTATTTTCTATTAATCTCACACTTGATGAGCATTGTTGTTGAAGCAAAACCTACTGGAATAAACTGACCGAGAAAAGGGAAGTGCTCCAGGTGAGCCTCGAACCCACAACCTCGGCATAGCTCTGCAGACATACTGCTATACAAGTGCATCGCGCTAACCGATTGCGCCACTGGAGCGTCAGCAGGAGCCGGCTGACAAACTTAGGAAATCCCTCCAAATGGAAGGCAGATCTTGGGACCAACAAAGCCCTTCACTTCAGCAGGCCAGATGTTGCCTGCACAAGATGTTTGTTTTCTCCATATTGGCTCTTCCCCACATCGAACTTGGGAAGTAACCAAACCTTCTCCAAGGTCCAGTGACCTCTCATCATCATGTGGTTCAAATATCCTTCCATTCCTCAACAGAAATTAATGAAATCTCTACCTCTGTATAGTCTATGGAATTTTCTGGTCAGAGTATCAGCAGGTCAGCTTGGCTTCACAATTCACATAAAGTCACATTAAACCTTTATTCACATGTTTCAACATATAATATAGAACACATCTAAACTGATGAGAATCTCTTTAGAAATTAAATTAATTAAACTCTACATCTTTTCTAACGTCTCCTGTAACATCTTCTGTGTTGTTTCTCTTAAATGTACAGAGAATGTATTTACAGTGAGATTAATTGAAAGCACCTCATACCTTCTACAATCACTTCATACATAAAACTAAAGCTTTTCAGAGTTCAGCATGAGGAGAATGGTGCAGTTTAATCCTCATCAGAGTGTTCCCATGTTCTCATCACTCTGTTTTGTGATGCTCTTTCACTGCTGCCCTGCTTCCTGTCACTGATCCCAATGCTGCTGCTACTGTTATTCCAAGTACAGCTCCTTTAAACATCCATGCTGCAGCTGCTACTGAACCTGATACTGCTCCAGATACTGCCCCTACTGCTGCCCCGACACATCCTCCTATAAGTAGTACTGCTGGTATTCTATACTGATTTCCAGTTGGCTTTTCTTTGTACTGCAGCTCTCTCTCCCTTTCTTGTGCTCTCCTCAGCTCTCTCTCCAGCACTCTGATTTTGTCCCCCTTTCTCCTCAGCTCCAGTTGTAGCTCCAGCTCTCCTGGACTTTCCTTCTGCAGTTTGCTCTTTTCATCCCTCACCCTCTCACTCTGCTCTACTCTGGGAGGTGCCTGGGTATCTGCACTGGGAGTCTCTCCTTCACCTTCAGACACTGGAAAACAACAGGACAAGTTTATTTCTTACAAATATTAAACATTCCTTCTATCTGACTATACATGATCCTGCTAACAGTCTTGTCTCCTCAATTCCTCCTCATATTTCTGTAAGTCAGATACACAAGAAAGATTTGGCAAAAACACCAATATTATTTTTCAATAGTGTAATCTAAAATTGGTTTCCATAGAAAAGTCTCAATTCAGTACAGTATTATAATATTAACCTTCTTGTTGTGCAGGTATCTGAATGTCAGATAATCCATGACTGTAATTTTCTGTGTCATAAAAACAAATGATAATAAAAATAAAAAACATTATCTTGTATGACTTTGTTTGTTTTGTCAGGTAAGGAAGTACCACTAAGAGGGGTTTTACTAAACGTACTGTTGGGAAATGAAAGACCATTGCTGTTCCTTATCCTGACAGGCAGCCTGAATTCTTCTTTCTCTTTCTCTAGCTCCTCTGCCTTTATTTGATTCCTCAACTTCTCCATCAGCTTCTCTTTTCTCCTCATTTCCTCTTCATATTTCTGTTTAACCTCCTCTTCTCTCATCCTTAATTCCTCTTCATATTTCTGATTCATATCCATTTCTTTCCTACACAGTTCCTCCTCATATTTCTGTTTCATCTCCTCTTCTCTTCTACACAGCTCCTCCTCATATTTCTGTTTCATCTCCTCTTCTCTCCTGCATTGTTCCTCCTCATATTTCTGTTTCATCTCCTCTTCTCTCTTCCTTAATTCCCCCTCATATTTCTGTTTCATCTCCTCTTCTCTCTTCCTTAATTCCCCCTCATATTTCTGTTTCATCTCCTCTTCTCTCCTATACTGTTCCTCATATTTCTGTTCAATCTCATGTTCCCTCTTTCTCTGTTCCTCCTCATATTTCTGTTTCATCTCCTCTTCTCTCCTATACTTTTCCTCCTCATATTTCTGTTTCATCTCCTCTTCTCTCCTATACTGTTCCTCTTCATATTTCTGTTTCATCTCCTCTTCTCTCCTGCATTGTTCCTCCTCATATTTCTGTTTCATTTCCTCTTCTCTCCTGCATTGTTCCTCCTCATATTTCTGTTTCATCTCCTCTTCTCTCCTATATTGTTCCTCCTCATATTTCTGTTTCATCTCCTGTTCCCTCTTTCTCTGTTCCTCCTCATATTTATTTTTCATCTCCCCTTCTCGCCTCCTCAGTTCCTTTTTGTGTGCCCTCTTCAGCTCCTGTTCTTTTAATCTAATCCTTTCTACTAACTCCTGGTAAATCTCAGGAGATATTTGGATGTAGCAGCCTCCACTCCTCTTCACCATGCTGTCTATCTTTTCCAGCAGCTGTGTGACCTGAGTGGGACTGCTCTTGTTTTTATTGTTGAGAACATGATACCTGTTCCCACATTTCTCAACAAGCTGCTGGAACTCCTTACCAGCTCCCTCAATGTACTGTTCAATCGTCCTGCCTTGCAGATAATCCCCACAGGTGAAAAGGATCATCGTGTTCCTCACAGCTCTCTCACCACAGAGCTCTTGGATTTTATCTAGAACTTTCCAATTGTCTTTTACTACAGATTCCCACCATTCGCTGTCAGTGTCTTTCCATCCTTTTGGATTAACTGCTGTCACCAGGAGGAAAGCGTGGGGTCCCGGTGCAGACAGAGAAACACATCTCTCAATCTCAACCCGTTCCGTGTCTAACAAGTCTGGAGTGTCGACCACAGTGACCCTCCTCCCAGACACTTCTCCTGTTCTCTTCTCATTCTCCGCTGTTACTGTAGAGCTCCCAAATCCAGACAAGCCTAATCCAGACAAGAGTAACCCAGACAAGCTAAATCCAGATCCAGAGCTCCTCTCCTGTCTGCCCAGGATTGTGTTTCCAGATGAACTCTTTCCAGCCCCAGTCTTCCCAAGCAGTACGATCCTCAGCTCAGAGGGACTGCACAGCTCCTGAGAAACAGTTTCTTCAGAGTCTTGTCCTGCAGCCATGATTCCCCTGTTAACAGAACAAAACAGATTTCAGGGTTAATCACCCTGAATGTTTAAAGGGGAACTCAAGTTGTTTTGTGTGTGTGTGTGTTACATGTTATGATATGTTGCTACAACTGTTTAAATTAGGTGTGTGTATGGTTTTTATTTTTTTTTTACATCCTGTCCACTTTTTTACACTATTAAATTGTAGTATACCGTGCTCTGTTTCCAAGATGGCTTCAAATGTACCCTTCAGAAGAACTTTGGAACTACATTTCTCATCATCCTTCTGCGCATGTATCTATGATGGGGTGGTGGGAAGTGTAGTTCTGAAGTTCTTCTGATGGGTACATTTGAAGTACTTAATTATATTATTGATTAAATCATAAATAATCAACTGGTTCTTCATAGATGCATGTTTGGACTGCAATTGATTCTTCAATCTTGCAACATTGTTTCTACCATATTAGTACAACATTGCGTTGACATGAAACATCTACTACAGCAACTACAAGAGGTGCAGATACTGGAAGAACATCAGCAGTTACTACAGGCATGCCAGCACTGGGGCTTTCAAGAAGTGTTGCTGATCTGACATTGCCAGTACTGCTCATATAAGCATTTTTAAAGCCAATACAGGACAAGTATTTACTGGGTAGGGCTTGAAGTTTTTTTTTTTTTTTTAAATCTCTCTCCTTATAAACCTTAAATAATATTTTTTAAGCCTATCTGCATACCAGACATAGAGAACATTGTTTAAATTAGTGGAAGAAAACAAAGCGCTGCTAGAAACGAAAGCAGTGGGAGTTAATAAGCTGAATTTGTGCAGGTTTAAATAAACTCAAGGGTGAGAACAACAATTCATATTATCTTTTGTTAACTAGGAGGGTAAAAGGAGCAACCTTTTCATTTGGTTATTAGAGTTTATTTAAGAAAGCGAATCGGCTCAAAATATGTTTAAAGGGACATCACGTGATCAAAAATAACCACCCAAAACTTCAAGCCCTCTGTACACCCTTTAGCGGGAGCTGTCCGGTGCTGAGCTCCTGAAAATACCTCTGCACTCTCACCCGAGTCTGTCACGCAGTGGAAACAACACAAAGACAAGTTTTATATTTGTTTAATAAACAACTGAATAAACGGAGCCGTCAGCTCTGTCCTTATTGATACGCGTGGAACCTCCTCCACGTCCTGCGCTATAGAGATGAGCTCCAGCACTGTGCGATCACAGCGGGCCTGAGCTTTGTACAGAAATAGAATACAGCTACTATTCTAGCTATGCTACTTTGTATATAACTCATACACGGCTCTGTATTTGTTCATAGTAATAAATGTCTCAGTACGTCCAGAAATAGGTGCGTCACGATTAGGCAATACTAAATATTGTGTACTTTTCTTCTAGTTATTAAGCAATCGATTGTCTCAAATATTTGAATGCTTAAAGCAACTCTTAAAACAAATCTTTTGAAATTCTACGCACAATATGTGTTAGTAATACTGTGTAGCTTTTGTGTAGTCTCATCGAAATATTCCAACCCATAGCCTGTTTGTACTAATGTTAACACTGTGCCTGTGTTAAAATGAACACACACAACATGGAGGCAAAATAAGAACTGGGTCGCAATTAAATCACTTCATTTATATTTTAAAGGTTCAACAGGTAAATATCATGACTCCTTTTATATAAACCTTTTCAAATCCACACTCAGTGACCCAAATCACGTTTATGAAATCACTTTGCGACCCACTTCTTATTTTTCTCATTTTTAAAATCAAGCTAAAAATGTGTTGTCCTTAACCACACTCAGTATTGTGTAAAAGAAACATCACATTATAAGTTGTTTTTTTAACACATTTTTAACAAGTGCGTTCAACTTCAGTGGCTCAGGAGCCGCATTAGGCATCAGCGCAATGAGCCGCAGCACTGCATGTGCCCCGAGGTGCAGAACGGCAAACACACCCTGCACTCTGAGAAGTAAAGGCTAGGCAGAACCTTGCTTTGCAGGGATTTTATATTCTCTATTGCAGACCGAGGAATGAGAGGTTCCCAAACAAACCCTTACTGAGGAAAACAAAAACGAGCACTTTGAGGGTTCCTAGTGAAACCTTCGAGTTCTATTACTGATAATTTCTATTGATTCCCCCAGAAAGGGTTCGTTTGGGAACCGTTCATTCCTCTGTAATAAAATACTGCAAAGGGATCATTTAAGAACACTTGAGATTAAGTCAGTTTGTAAATTGTTTTTTATAATATTGTTTTCAATACACGTTTCATAGCTTACAAGACAAAAAAGAAAGTTTAGAAGCACCTAAAAAGGTTCCCCCACAGCGGCAAAGCAAGGTTCTAACTGGAGCTTTTAGAGTGAGAGAGTGTGAATTATTATTTTATTTACTACAGACATGAGTACCGTGCTAGACATTCATATTTACAGTATGACAGGATATATTGCGTTTATAAAATACATTTCGCATAGCAATCAGGGAATTAATATATATATATATATATATATATATATATATACACATGTAAAAACAACAACAGACCCGTGAAATGTCCTCCTCTTGTGTAGAGTGATACTTAGCAGGAACATGGCTTATCTTGTTGATGCAGCTAGTGTTTTCGTTTAAGATAAAAAATAAAAAGTGTAGCCCTCCCTATGCAGCGTGTAAAAACATTTATCAAACTGAACCAGCTGTCAATTCCTAATGCTGCGCTACAGCGTGAGCAAGGTGAACGAAGGTCTGCTCTTTCAGAAAAGGGCATATTCACAGTTAAAGTTTTCTTGTATTAGTGAAACACAATGTTTTAAAATAAAACTCACTGTTGATTCTGAACATATGATGTTTTCATAATGTCTATTTAATTGTGATGTTGTGTGTTCTTTATCTTGAGAAAATAATAATAAAACGTTGAATAAAATATCCGCAATTTCAAAAGGGATATAATTAATATGCAACATCCAAGGTTAAATACATAGATATTTCGCATATTTATTTTCTTAAATTGTTTCCTAAGTTTTTTTAGTTGTTTACAGTGTAATGGTTTGCATACATAATCTGGCCTTGCTTTTCACACATAATAAAAGCTTAATCAAAATAAAGAATATCGATTTTTCTGAAACACTTAGAAAGCATCGTTTAGAGTTTATGTAAACAACATTGAGATTGCTTTGGAAAGCAAACCTCTTGATATTACAGAGCCGGGCTCAAATCAACATTGAGTTAGAATGTGTTGGTGCATTCTGGAATTGGAATTGAGAAATATCACAGCTACAGAATTGGAATTGCTATTTAATGTATCAATTAGAAATTAGAATAAAACAATAAAACACAATTTAACAAGAACCGGTCTCAGAAATGACATCATGCTCTCACCAACCAAGAAATAATCATCATTTTATGTGAAAATATTTTTCAAGCTGCTGTTGTAACTCTCAATGTCGGGGTTTTTTTTAGTAGCGAAAGTCTTTTTTTTTTACAAAATTAAATTTAAACCTGTCTGTAACATATTTTCACTTGGACTTAAACTTTAAAAGTTATAATAAATAGTTGCAGTAAAATCCTTCCATAACTCGAGAACATAAAACTTACCGTATAACTTTTGTTGTTGAAGCTGACACCCTGGGATCCTTCAAGAAGCTGCTTGATGAGATTCTGGGATCAATAAGCTACTACCCAGCTAACAAAATTACTTTGCTGCAACGTAACAAGCACGTTGAAGTTTAGTCCTGGCAACGTTGTAAAAACACGTTGTAACTGGTACTGCTGGCGTTTGGAGCTGACACGGAGACCCAGATTTAACCTACTCTGTAACAGGTGACCTAAATCTCTGAAGTTTAAAACAGATGGTCTTGTGCTGCCAAATGTTAATGCAACAGGGAAAATACTCATTGGTTCAATAAACACAGCACACAAAACTGGCCACAGATATTTTTCAGAAAAGGGGCAGTCCATCAATATTTAAAGAGAGTTCTAATGCTTCCAGGTCAGCAGTAACCTCAACAGGATACTTTCTGAGTTTCTTTACAATTTCATCATGCAACAGAAAATAAATATATTGCATTCCAGATTTTTCTTCTGTCTGGACATCTCTGGCTGTTTTCAGAAGTGTCCGAGCTGTAGAAGGTAGGTTAGGGTGTCCAAGAGTTTTAGTAGATCATCTACAGCATTGTGTTTTACAAGAAATCTATTTGCCCATGTTGCAACATCTTCTGCCAACAGATTATCATCAGCACATTCAGCTTCTGATCCGAAGAAGGGATCACATTATTTTGTTCATTAATAATATCCCAGATACAACTGTTGTTGTCATCACTGACTTCACCATCTGAATTCTCTCTTTGATAGCTGGTGCAAGGAAGGACAGTTTCTGTGACCTGTTCACAGCTATATCTTCATCAGAGTCATCGGTGTCATGCATGTTAGGGTGTTCTTGATCAGTTCTCAATTCATATTTCGACTTTTTTGCTGATCTCCATTTTTTTAAGTATTGACGGCGTTTTCTTTTAACAGCTTCCATTCTGAAAGTATTAAAATGACTGATTTAACAAGTAATAAACACAATAAAAAAACTACACCCAGGCTCTCCATTGCAAGTTTAATTGTACATAGATCATTTATTAATCGAACTCTAATTAGACAAAAAAGTTCTGCCGTGCATTGTACTATATGTCAGGAAGTGCTCATACAAGTCGTGAGGTAGTATGCCAGTCAAAACCAGTTTCAACTGAGGTAGGAAATCTCGAGATCTCATACAGTTAGGTGGAAAGCCACTCAGTTGAGTTTTTGAAAAGAAAGCTTGCTCTGGGGGCAGAATGATTTGCTTCTGTCTGTGCCCTCCTGCCCCGAGATCAGGTTTGTACTCTCCTGCCAACAGGCAGACATGCCCTATGGAGGGGCAGAGAAGTCACAGACCTGCTCTTGGGGCAGGAGGGCACAAGCTTGGTTTTCAAACTCTCAGCTGAACAGTTTTCTAGCAAAGCAGGTTGGAATACATTTCTACAAGTTGATTAACCTGCTACTCCAATATGGCCAGCGGACATTTTTGTTGCCTTTTCCCCCTCAACCATATTAAAAGTGTTTCATGACCCTCAGGCATGCCTGATGCATATACTCTATGGAGAATTTATTAATCCATTATTTTTACACAAACATCAGTAAAAGTAAGGACGAGTATTTTAAATGTCTGTGGCCAGTTTTGTGTGCTGTGTCAGAAGTCAGGCGCAGGAATTCTGAGATCTACCAGTCAATATAATGAATGTCTGTTGTATGGAGTATTTGAATGTATGGAGTATTTGAAATGCATCTGATGTAATACCATCTATGATACAGAATTTCCTGCCTACAATGTTCATACCAATCCAAATGCAAATACTTTTAGTTCAGAATTTGTTAATTCAAACATGTGATTAAACCTTGTTCACGAAAAAACCTTGTATGTCAACACTGCCAAGCTGTATTAAACTTTCTAAGTCAATTATCATGAATAAACCTTGTATGTCAAAATTGCAAGTTAGATTCCAAGTGTTCTTCTCAAGTTTAAATTGAGGTGGTAATAGGTTTTTCTTATATGGTTAAGTAAGCATCATTAGTACCTGTCTCGCTCCACACAAACTAACGTGTTTCCTGCCGTTTGCATCACTGGTATTATCAGGGTTTTTTATTATTTTTTATTATTTTTATTATTATTTTTCGAAAACTGAAAAATGAATCATTCTAAAACAAAAAAATATCACTTGAACAGAAACCAAACTTAAACAAAACAGACATTAATAAATAACAGAGGTGCCCAGCTTGACAGGAATCACAGGAACTTCATATCCCAGTTGTTTGCACCAATATTTTAAAAAGACTCGCTGAGGTTGTAATAATCGTTTTTATAATAAAGGTAAAATGATAAATGTGATAAAAGCGCACTGTAAGTACATTTAAAAAACAAAACAAGAGACTGGTTACAAATCCGTTATACTGAGACTGTCCCTTGTTGAATTTATTAGCATCATAAGTAGAGGATGCACCCTAGCCCGGAGATTACTGTTTGAATCCGGGCTACACAATCGCCGGCTGTTGCAATTAAAAAAAAAAAAAATGTCATCAAACTGGATTTTTACAAATTATTTTTATTAAGCGATGATTGGTAAAAAAAAACTGTTTAACATGATACAATATATTATTAATCTTTATTTCAAAATTAGCGAAATACAAAAAAAGGGAGGGGGGGGGAGGATCCTCCTCAATAAATCAATGGAGTTCTGGATGAGCTGGAGTGGACGGGTGGCAGACGCAGGGAGGCCAGCCAGGAGGGAGTTGCAGTAGTCTAGGCGGGAGAGTACCAGGGCCTGGACAAGGAGCTGGGTGGAGTAGTTGGTGGGGAAGGGTCGGATTGTTCGTATGTTGCTTAGGAAGAATCTGCAAGTGCGTGCCAGGGTGGAGATGTGCTGGGAATACGAGAGGCAGGGGTCCAGGGTGACTCCAAGGTTCTTAGATGAGGAGGAGGGAGAGAGTGTGGTAGATTCCAGAGGAATGGAGATAGAGAGATCAGAGGAGGGGGGAGGAGGAGGAGGGAAAGAAAAGGAGGTCAGATTTAGAGAGGTTGAGTTTGAGGTGATGCGAGTGCATCCAGGAGGAGATAGCAGACAGACATGTAGAGATACGGGAGAGGATGGTGGAGTCAGAGGGGGGGGAAAGGAGAGGAAAATCTGAGCATCATCAGCATAGAAATGGTATGAGAAACCATAGGATGCGATGAGGAGGCACAGGGAGCGTGTGTAGAGAGAGAACAGGAGAGGACCCAAGACTGACCCTTGGGGGACTCCAGTTAAGAGAGGGTGAGGTGTGGAGGTTGCGCCATGCCAGGTTACCTGGTAAGTGCGGTTGGAGAGGTAGGAGGAGAACCAGGCCAGAGCAGTGCCAGAGATTCCCAGGTCAGCGAGAGAGGATCAACAGTGTCAAAGGCAGCAGAGAGGTCGAGGAGAATTAGGACAGAGGAGAGAGATGCAGCTCAGGCAGAGTTTAGTGAGTTGGTGACAGACACTAGGGCGGTTTCAGTGGAGTGAGCAGAGCGGAAGCCAGATTGGAGAGGGTCAAGCAGAGAGTGGTTGGACAGGAAAGAAGAGAGCTGGCGGTGTACTGCCTGCTTGAGGGTTTTGGAGAAGAAGGGTATGAGGGAGACAGGACAGTAGCTCTGGAGGGAGGTGGGGTCGAGGGTAGGTTTTTTGAGGAGGGGAGTGATAGAGGCTTGTTTGAAAGCAGAGGGAAAGAGACCAGAAAGGAGAGAGGTGTTGAGAATGGAGGAGATGAAAGGAAGTAGAGCAGGAGCAGCAGCTTGAAAGAGGTGAGTGGGGAGGGGGTCCAGGGCACACGTGGTGGGTTTGTGACCCTGGAGCAGGAAGGAGAGGTCAGAGTCTGAGAGGGAAGAGAAGGTGGAGAAGGAGGGTGAGTTAGTAGGGGATGTAGTGGGTGTAGGGGTTGGAGCGGGAGGGGGCGGGGGGGAGGGAGAGGTGTTAAAGAGTTTGCGGATATCTGAGATTTTAGAACAGAAGAAAGATGCAAAGTCATCAGATGAAATAGAGGAGGGAGGAGGAGGGGGAGGGTTTAGGAGGGAGGAGAAGGTAGAGAATAGTTTACGTGGGTTGTTAGTGGAGGCTTGGATTATAGATTGGAAATAAGAATATTTAGCAGAGGAGAGAGTAGAGGAGAAGGAGGAGAGGAGGGAGTGGTAGAGGTCTAGCGCCGCAGGGAGTTTGGTTCTCTTCCATTTCTTTTCAGCAGATCGCACTGTGGTTCTTGCTGAGCGGAGCGCAGAGGAGAGCCAGGGTTTGGGAGGGGAGGGGAGGGGCGGGTAGGTCGGGAGGTGAGGTGACAGAGGGAGTCGAGGGATGAGGTGTGGGAGGAGAAGAGGGTGGAGGTAGCAGAGTCTATAGAGAGTTGGGAGAAGGAGTCGACAGGAGGGAGGTGAGAGAGAGCAGTGGAGGCAAGGACAGAGGGGGAGAGAGAGCGGAGGTTACAGCGAGAGGTGACAGTGGGGGTAGGAGGAGCAGGGAGAGATGGGAGAGACAGAGAAAAAGAGATTAAATAGTGATCCAAGAGGTCCAGAGGGGTGACAGAGAGGATGGAGAGACGGCAGGCCCTGGAGAAAGTGAGGTCCAGTTGACGGCCAGCTTTGTGGGTAGGGGGGGATGGAGAGAGACAGAAGTTGAAGGAGTGAAGGAGAGGGAGGAATCCGGCAGAGTGGCTGGGGTTGGAGAGATGGATATTGAAGTCACCTAACAAGACAGTTGGGGTAGACAGAGAGGGGAGGGAGGAGAGTAGATAGTCGAGTTAATCTAGAAAGTGAGCGAGAAGTCCAGGGGGACGGTACAGTACAATTAGCAGGAGTTGACAGGGAGAGGTTAGTTGGACAGCATGAAATTCAAAGGTGTTAACAGAGAGTGAGGAGAGGTCGGAGGGGACAGAAAAGAGTAAGGAGAGAGAGAGAAGACCCGTCCCACCTCCACATCCAGTAAGACGTGGAGTATGGGACAGAACGTAGAGAGAGGACAGGGCGGCAGGAGTTACAGTTTTATCAGGGGACAGCCAGGTTTCAGTGCGAGCAAGGAAATCGAGAGAGAGGTGGGCGGCAAAGGCAGAGATGAAATCAGCTTTGTTAGCAGAAGAGTGACAGTTCCAGAGTACACCAGAGAGAGTGTGAGGGGGGAGAGGGCGAGAGGGGGGGAGAGGCAGAGGGATGAGGTTAGAGGGGTTGGAGGAGCAGCGGCGGAGAGAGGGCAGAGGACGAGGGCGAGAGGACAGAATAACAGGGATGTGAGAGACAGTCATAGCAGGACAGGCGAGAAAAATAGGCACAGTGGGAGCGGTGGAGGGGAGGGTACAGACCTGACTAGTAGATAGCGTCTTCCAGAGCGCTGTTAGGTTTGGATCTGTTCCAGCAGCGTCTCGGCGCAGGCCTCCCCTCGCTGGACTCTCACAGCTAGACTCCCGGCTCTTTTGTTGTGAGGCTCTTCGGTTGGCTGCCACTTCGTGCTGGCGCACAAATAGCCTAAGTGAGTAATATAGCAACTGGGTGGATAAAAGCTGTGTGTAAACCAATCAAATTGCAAATCAACCTCTATTCAATTTAACCACACTCACCTGGTACTAATCAAACACTAGATCACCTAATTGAAACACCACCTTTATAATGTTACTTAAATATAGCTAATGTAAATTACTTGAAGCAGGATCACTTACATTTCTCTCCTTACCTTTAAACCTAAATTAATATTTATTCATCCTTAACTAGATGCAGCTATTACCTAGTGAGATCACCAGCAACATTTATAACACACATTGCGTTTGATACAATAAATAATCAGGACAACCTGTAATAAGAGCAATTCTTTAATATTTCAATTTGATGATAATAATAATAATAATAATAATAATAATAATAATAATAATAATAATAATAATAATAATAATAATAATAATAATAATAATAATAATAATAATAATAATAATTCACTTCCTCTCTGTGCCTGCTTCATCTCTTGTGCAATACAAAATACCAGCAGTAGCACATTGCCCTTGTTTTTACTAATCGCTCCCCGCCCCACTCTTCCCAAGCAGCACCATCCTCAGTTCAGGCAGACTGGGATGCACTTGGGAATCAGCACTGGGAGATTCCCCAACCCTGGTCCTGGAGGTCCAGCATGTTTTACAGGTAACCATTAAATCATCCATTTTTAAACACTGGGAACAATTTAATTTTGATCAGTTAAGCAGGTAGTGATTTGTTAATAATTTTACATTTGGAACAGGAAATCTAAAAACCTTTCAGCCCTCAAAGACCATTCCTTTAATTAAACAAGTGACTTTACTTAATTGATCAATAACTTCATGTGTTCCCAATCTTGAGAATGTGGTTATTTAGGGTGAGCTGCAAAGCTTAGTGCAGTGCTGGCCACCAGGAGCAGGGTTAGGAGCACTGCTGCAGACACTGCTAGCATCTCTCAAGCACATTGGATTCATGTGGCCAGTCACTTAGTCAAACACAGCAATGCTCAGCTTATTCTGTTATGGTTCTTTCATTTTCTTTCTCAACTTATCCATCAGCTCTTGTTCTCTCTACACAGCTCCTCCTCTTATTTCTGCTTCATCTCCTCTTCTCTCCTCCTCAGCTCCTCCTCGTATTTTTGTTCCATCTCCTCTTCTCTCCTCCTCATTTCCTCCTTGTATTTCTGCTTCATCTCCTCTTCTCTCCTCCTCATTTCCTCCTCGTATTTCTGTTTATTCTCATTTTCTGTTCTCCTCAGCTCCTCCTCGTATTTCTGTTTCATCTCCTCTTCTCTCCTCCTCATTTCCTCCTTGTATTTCTGCTTCATCTCCTCTTCTCTCTCCCTCATTTCCTCCTTGTATTTCTGTTTCATCTCATTTTCTGTCCTCAGCTCCTCCTCCTTGTATTTCTGTTTCATCTCATTTTCTCTCCTCCTCAGCTCCTCCTCGTATTTTTGTTCCATCGCCTCTTCTCTCCTGTTCAGCTCCTCCTTGTATTTCTGCTTCATCTCCTCTCTTCCTCATTTCCTCCTTGTATTTCTGTTTCATCTCATTTTCTCTCCTCCTCAGCTCCTCCTCATATTTCTGCTTCATCGCCTCTTCTGTCCTCCTCAGCTCCTCCTCGTATTTCTGTTTCATCTCATTTTCTCTCCTCCTCAGCTCCTCCTTGTATTTCTGTTTCATCTCCTCTTCTCTCCTGCTCAGTTCCTCTTTGTGTTTATGATTTAGCTCCTGTTCTTTTAATAAAAATATGTGTTCTGCTTCCTGGTACATCTCACTGGTGTAGTAGCTGCCATTGTTTTCTTTCACCATGGTGTCTATTTTATGAAGGAGCTGTGTGACTTGACTCTGATCGCTCCTGTTCTTATTGTTGAGAACATGATACCTGTTCCCACATTTCCCAACAAGCTGCTGAAATTCTTCACCAGCCTCCTCAATGTACTGCTCAATCGTCCAGTCTCTCAGATAATCCCCACGGGTGAAAAGGATGGTTATGTGCCTCACAGCTCTCTCACCCAACAGATCTTGGACTTTATACAAAGTCTTGCAATAGTTTTTAACTGCAGTCCTCCACACTTCACTTTGATTGTCTTTAATTCCTTTTCGATATAGTGGTATCACCAGGAGGAAAGCATGGGGTCCTGGGGCAGACAAAGAAACACAGCTCTCAATCTCCAGCTGGTTTGCTTTTAACAAGTCCAGAGTGTCAACCACAGTGACCCGCCTCCCAAACACTTCTCCTGTTCTCTTCTCACACTTCATCGTTACTGCAGAAAAGCTAAATCCAGACCTAAACTCCTCTCTGCCCAGGATGGTGTTCCCTGATGAACTCTTCCCAGCTCCACGTCTCCCGAGCAGCACGATCCTCAGCTCAGAGGGGCTGCGCAGCTCCTGAGAAACAGTTTCTTCAGCCTTTTGTCCTGCAGCCATGTTTTCCAGCCCTGATAAAGACAAGAAAAGAACATTTCCTTTAAAGATCTCTGAAACTGAAGTGTGTTTCTGACAGGGTTGGGCTGGTGCTTGTCTCCCCTGAGTTTTGGTTTGGTTGTTGAATAGGAATAACAGGATACTGACTGGATGAACACAGAACACTTACAGCATATTGTTATTCTGTTTCAAAACGAGATATCTATACATGATTAACTTCAACACATCACTGAGCTTATATCCTGCATGCTGTAAACAAGGAACTCGTTTTAAAATGGTGCAGCTTTTGCTTACTGTCTGATCTGTGTAATATCATATTAGATGTATATTATTATAACATAGTCAGTTGTTTCATTATTTATCAGTAACTTCCATAACCCTTCCAGCAAATAAATAAATCAATAAAAGACTTGTGAAAAGCCTCCTTTGGCTGGTAGTGGGGAATGGTATCACAATTACAGTAGATCCTCGAGTTGCAGATTGCTGGAAATCACCCAGCTGTGATGTAATACTAAGTGTATCTAATCTTTGCCTTACATGTAAAAAGAAATACCCCTAAATGAAAACAGAATGACCTCTAAATGTAAATCATGCTAAATGTCAAATCTTCTCCTGCTAAATATAAATTGAAAACTGTGAACGACTCTCAATTCAAACACTAACTGCTATACAAAAAAAAACACGTTTACATACAGTGGTAGATATTTATTTTTTACACATATGTGTATGTGCGTGTGTGTGTGAAATATGAACAAAAAACCTCCCGTATGTGTAAACACAATCTACCCCTATAGCCTTTGTAAAAAGTTGTGTTTTTTTATTATACGACACTTATATTTTATTAACCAAAAAACTCACCCGTGTCTGTGTGTAACCCTGCAGCCGCCGTCACTGTATGAAGAGTCATTAGTTTATCTTTGTTGTTTAGTTAAGTTGGTGCTCCTTATCATTCCCACACAGCGAGTGAGCGAGGGTGAATAAGCAGATTGACGCGATTCTATGAAGATAAACACGGACACGGTTTTTATTCGCTCTGATGTCGTTTCTATATATATATATATATATATATATATATATATATATATATATATATATATATATATATATATATATATATATATATATATATATATATATATATTAGATAGATACATTAATTTTTTTTTGGTTGAAAATGCCTAAATACAGTGTGATGCACGTGCAAATATTTATGACATGGAAGGAAGGGATACAAACGGGTGTGTGTAAATAATAATGGTCATGAAAATATTATAGCGTGCACGGGGGAAGGCAGCAGTAGGGCTGGTAGGTGACGCTCTTTGGTACAGCGGTATCGGCGCTATGCTTCAGTGCGAGAGGACCCGGGTTCGCGCCCGCCCTCCGCCTATGTGTGTATTTCTTCACTCTGTGTGATGCGGTAACCGAGATCGCTACAATATTTACAATGGATGATTGGGAAACGGCATTTTAATAATATAAGTGGAAATGTACGAAATATAAGAAAAACAGAAAATGAAAATAAAATAATAAAAAATAATTTCTGATTTAGAAACTGCTCTTACATGAGACGGACGTGCTTTAAATTTTCAAAAATCAAATATTAAAACCAGTATTAGTATTTTTTTCATTCATGTTTAAACGTTAAACGTTTATTTAAACTTTTTTTCTTTTTTTAAAAATCAACCCATATGCTGACAATAATAATAATAATTGAAAGGTTTATATTCTAAGGTAATCATTTTCTTAAACATATTTGAATGCGTACCTTCAATCGTGATGAGCTCACAGAAGTGTATTAAATTAACACAAGTGAATAAATAGTCACAAGTTTTCTTCTTAAACACCCAAGACTTGTTAATGAATTCCCTGTAATGTACTTTTCCAAAGCAGGCTGGATGCAAGGTGAACAGAACACCTTTAAGACAGGATCTGTGGCTGTGCAGAATCTGTCCTGAAGAGGGCAGCAAAGACACACATTATACAGCAACACTGCGCAAGAGCAACACACACCCAGGGCTGAGTGGAGCAGGGTTCTGTGTGACATACTGACACCCCCCTTAACAGTAATATACTGAATACACTGTGAATGAGATTTATATTGCAGCAATTCCTGCACAGCAAGATAGCATGTGTAAGTTTAATAACACAGCGGGTCGGTATATGGGTCTCGGGATATAGCCTTAAAACAAGTCTGCGCTTGTAAAGTTAGAAACTCAGATTGATACGAATGGACCAAAGCAAGGCAAATATGAAACAGCCACAGAGGGACAATACTGATCACAATCCTTATTATGTTTGTCAGGAAAAGGGTGACGTTGCCGTGGAATGAACAAATATCTGTATTTCCAAATAAAAAGAAAAAGAAACTACCACCAATTCTCTCCTCATCAGTAGTCAGGTGTCATTGCTGTAGGTTTGATCTGGAGCTCTGAAATGCAGCACCATTGAGGGGGGATATGCAATGTGCAGTGCAGACTAGAGCTCCACCTCCAGACTGAACTGAAACCCTGCCAGACTAGAGCTCCACCCCCGCACTGAACTGAAACCCTGCCAGACTAGAGCTCCACCCCCAGACTGAACTGAAACCCTGCCAGACTAGAGCTCCACCCCCGCACTGAACTGAAACCCCGCCAGACTAGAGCTCCACCCCCAGACTGAACTGAAACCCTGCCAGACTAGAGCTCCACCCCCGCACTGAACTGAAACCCCGCCAGACTAGAGCTCCACCCCCAAACTGAACTGAAACCCTGCCAGACTAGAGCTCCACCCCCGGACTGAATTGAAACCCTGCCAGACTAGAGCTCCACCCCCAGACTGAACTGAAACCCTGCCAGACTAGAGCTCCACCCCCAGACTGAAATGAAACCCTGCCAGACTAGAGCTCAACCCCTTAGACTGAACTGAAACCCTGCCAGACTAGAGCTCCACCCCTGCACTGAACTGAAACCCTGCCAGATTAGAGCTCCACCCCCGGACTGAAATGAAACCCTGCCAGACTAGAGCTCCACCCCCAGACTGATCTGAACCACTGCCAGACTAGAGACTGAACTGAAACCCTGCCAGACTAGAGACTGAACTGAACCCTGCCAGACTAGAGCTCCACCCCCAGACTGATCTGAAGCCCTGCACAGCACAGCCTTGTCTGGAGCTGCAGGGGAGCTCTCTCTGGCCGCTGTCCCCGGGTTCAGTTTCAGAACCTCAGACACTGTGCAACTCCAGTGTTTTGGAAGCAGATATTAACAATCGATAATTTAACAATTTTCTTCACAGAAAGGGTGGTGAACCATTGGACCAGGTTATCAAATGTAGTTATTGAAGCTGAAACTCTCTGATCTTTCAAGAAGAGACTGGGTGCTGTTATAAACAGTATCATATAACCCTCTCAGTTATTTAGCTAGTCTGCCCAGCAGAAGGGCAATCTGGCTAGCCATGGATTCCCAGAGGTTTTATTTCCCCTAACACTCTTAAAATAAACAAATCCCCTGGGCCGGATGAGATCCTCGCAATAGTACTCAAAGAAATGAAAGAAGTTATTTACAAACCGCTAACCAAGATTATGCCTCTTGACACAGGGGTTGTACCGACAGACTGGAAAATAGCAAACGTAATACCGATCCACAAAAAGGGAGACAAAACCGAACCAGGTAACTGCAGACCAATAAGCCTGACTTCTATTATATGTAAACTTATGTAAATTATAATAAGATCCAAAATGGAAAATTACCTATATGGTAACAGTATCCTGGGAGACAGTCAGCATGGATTTAGGAAAGGGAGATTGTGTAACTAACCTGCTTGATTTTTTTGAGGATGCAACATTGACAATGGATAATTGCAAAGCATACAACATGGTTTATTTAGATTTCCAGAAAGCTTTTGAGAATGTCCCGCATAAAAGATTAATTCTCAAACTGAACGCAGTAGGGATTCAAGGAAATGCATGCACATGGATTAGGGAGTGGTTAACATGTAGAAAACAGAAAGTACTGATTAGAGGAGAAACCTCAAAATGGAGTGAGGTAACCAGTGGTTCACCACAGGGATCAGTATTAGGTCCTCTGCTATTCCTAATCTACATTAATGATTTAGATTCTGGTAAAGTAAGCAAACTTGTTAAATTTGCAGACGACACAAAAATAGGAGGAGTGGCAAACACTGTTGCAGCAGCAAACGTCATTCAAAATGATCTAGACAGCATTCAGAACTTGGCAGACGCATGGCAAATGACATTTAATAGAGAAAAGTGTAAAGTATTGCACGCAGGCAATAAAAATGTGCATTATAAATATCATATGGGAGATACTGAAATTGAAGAAGGAATCTATGAAAAAGACCTAGGAGTTTATGTTGACTCAGAAATGTCTTCCTCTAGACAATGTGGGGAAGCTATAAAAAAAGGCAACAAGATGCTCGGATATATTGTGAAAAGTGTTGAATTTTAATCAAGGGAAGTAATGTTAACACTTTACAATGTATTAGTAAGACCTCACCTAGAATATTGTGTTCAGTTCTGGTCACCTTGTTACAAAAAGGATATTGCTGCTCCAGAAAGAGTGCAAAGAAGGGCGACTAGAATTATCCTGGGTTTAAAAGGCATGTCGTATGCAGACTGGCTAAAAGAATTGAATCTATTCAGTCTTGAACAAAGAAGACGCGGTGATCTGATTCAAGCATTCAGAATTTCTAAAAGGTATTGACATTGTCGACCCAGGGGACTTTTTCGACCTGAAAAAAGAAACAAGGACCAGGGGTCACAAATGGAGATTAGATAAAGGGGCATGCAGAACAGAAAATGGGAGGCACTTTTTTTACACAGAGAATTGTGAGGGTCTGGGACCAACTCCCCAGTAATGTTGTTGAAGCTGACACCCTGGGATCCTTCAAGAAGCTGCTTGATGAGATTCTGGGATCAATAAGCTACTAACAATCAAACTAGCAAGATGGGCTGAATGGCCTCCTCTCGTTTGTAAACTTTCTTATGTTCTTCTTATGTTCTTATGATACTGGCAGATCCCCTTAACCCACAGATCACCTACCCCTGATGGTCTGTTTCATTTCACAACCATGCCGTTTGGGCTACATGGTGCGCCCGCTGCCTTTCAGAGACTAATGGTCCAGGTTGTATGCCCACATGTGGCAATGTGCCCCGCCCGTGTGCATTTCTGTATTGTATGTTGCGTGTGGTGTGTTAATGTTGGTGTATAGAGATGGCTGCACGGGATATAAATGGGTGTGTACAGCACAAGTTATTTAAAATGTATAATTATATTTAGGCACGGGATTGCACTCACTTCACGTGCATTTAAAGTATATAATATGTGAGCACGAGGTTGCACAGAATTAATTCACGTGCTGGGATTCAAGTGAATAATTAATTAGTAATTGAATCCCAGCACAACAGTATAAATAGATGTACGTTTTACTCACTCGGGGTTGTGTGTTCGGTGAGTGGAGAACGGGAGAGAGAGAAGGAGAAAAGTAAATAACAATTGCTATCTTGTTTGTTTATATAGACTCACCGTGTTTGTTTGTGTGTCTGTCCGTGCACCGTTTGTTAAGTGTTAGTCCGTTTTGTTTGTCTATTTATTTTGGTTTAAAGTGCCGTGTCCTGTTTTCTGTTTGTTTAAACCTTTTATTTTTAATAAACCGCGCAACAGCGCTTTCATCATTTCACCTCATCTGTTCTCTGTGTATTCATTTCCTGGTTCTGACGTCACCACTCAGCTAGCCGTGTGACACCACATCATGTATATGCTACAATTGCTACAAATGATAAATTCATTAATTCTTCTCCAAATAGTTCCACCCTTGATACTGGTTTTATTCCTAGCTGTAATCAGCATTGACCAAAGTTGATTGTGGTGTTCCACAAGGTTCTATTCTGGGTCCATTGCTATTTTCATATCATTAGGGAACATGGTGTGAGCTTCCACTGCTATGCGGATAACACCCAGCTGTATTTGTCTTTAAAACCTGGTGATACTCCTGTCGGGGTGTTATTTGCTGCTTGCCTTGCTGATATCAAGTGCTGGATGTCTCAAAACTTCCTTATGTTGAATTCCGATAAAACAGTGGTTCCCTTTCAAGTTGAAAATAACCATCAAGGTATGGGACATTGCCGTCAGGCAGTAGGGATTGGCTGTCAAAGCTGCCGATAGGCCTCTGCGCAAGCTGCCGTGTAAGCCCGCCCCCCTGGGAGCTTACTATACGCAGCGCGCATAGAGTCACTTCCTCTTTTGCCTTCAGCCTCAGTAGCGGTAGGACTTAGAGCTCTTAAACTGATTGTACTCAATAAAGCTTAGGCTTGAGAAGCTGGTTCATCCCCTTCTCCGAGTTTATTTCAGTTATACTCTTCGGAGTTATTATTATTATTATTATTGTTATTATTATTATTATTTTAGGATTATATATTGTTTTTACATTATATATTCCTTCTCGCTTTGCTTCGGCATTGCGTTTCTTCATGGTCTCTCCATCTTTCCTCTGTTCTTATAATTATTATTGTGTTGGGTTTTTTGTAATTTATTGTATATATATATTTTGTTATATATATTGTGTATATATTGTTGTTCGGACGCGTGTTGCGTTGGTCTTGGCCCACGTGCATTTTGCATCCTCGGTCTAGCTTAGGCTAGACCGTGTGTGTGCGTGTAGTCTGCTCTGCAGTGTTCCCCCCCCGCGGCGCGTTCCCGCCACGTGGTATTGCACTACACCCTCTTACCTTCTGCAGGGTCCTGTCACTATACAGAGGAAGACAACCACCAACGTGCAAAATCCCCAGCAGCATCAGGTAGGTATTGCACAGCATCAGACGCCGTACCAGCACTTAGCATCTCCGCTTTGCGGGTCAGCTGACGCGTAGGCGTCTGTGCTAGCGTTCCACGCTCGGCACTCGCGCTCCGGCGCTTTTGGTGTCAGCGCTTGTGCGCTTGGTGCAGCGCTTCGGCGCTTTGTGCAGTGCTTCTGCACTTGGGGCTCAGTGCTCGATGCTCGACGCTTCGGCGCTCGGTGCTCGACGCTCGGTGCATGTTCCATCAGCGCTTGGTGCTCGGTGCTCGACGCTTCGGCGCTCGACGCTCGGTGCTTGGCGCCTCGACGCACGAACCCTCGACGCTCGACGCACGCACCTCGGTGCTCCGTGCTTCGGTGCTCGACGCTCGACGCTCGGTGCTCGGCGCTTGGCGCCTCGACGCACGCACCCTCGACGCACGCACCTCGGTGCTCTGCGCTCGACGCTCGACGCTCGGTGCTCGACGCTTCGACGCCTCGACGCACGCACCTCGGTGCTCGACGCTTCGGCGCTCGGTGCTCGACGCACGCACTTCAGGTGCTCGACGCTTCAGCGCTCGGTGCTCGACGCGCGCACCCTCGACGCTCGACGCACGCACCTCGGTGCTCGACGCTTCGGCGCTCGGTGCTCGACGCACGCACTTCAGGTGCTCGACGCTTCGGCGCTCGGTGCTCGACGCACGCACCCTCGACGCTCGACGCACGCACCTTGGCGCTCGACGCGGCGGCGCTCGACGCACGCACTTCAGGTGCTCGACGCTTGGTGTCCGACGCTTCGGCGTTCAACGCGCGCACCTCGGCGTTTGACGCGACAGTGCTCGACGCACACTCTTTGGTGCTTGACGTCAATACTAGACGCTTCGGCGTTCTACCATGTCTTGGTTCCACCGTTGCGTGACCTGTCAGGCCAAGTTGCCTGCCAGCGACACTCATGAGGACTGCGTCGCATGCTTGGGGCCGGACCATGCCGCATCTGCCCTGGCAGATAGGGCATACTGCCAGCTATGTGCGGGGTTTCAGACACGCACCCTTCGCCAGAGAGCTAGGAAGGCGGTTGGAGGTCGTTCCCCATCCTCGGGCTCGTCCCACACCGTCTCGGCCCCACCGTCATCTGTCGTGTCGCTGCCGGCGACGTCTCAGCTCCCTCTGAGTCCATCTTCCCAGCTTTCAGCTGGTCAGAGGTCTCCAGTCAGACGTGCTCGGGAACGTTCCCGCAGTCCCTCCTCTCGCGGGGCTCGCCCCCGTCGGGAGTCTCGATCCAGGTCTCGATCGCCTCGCCAGGAGAAGGCACTCTCGCTCCCCTCGAAGGGGTAGGCGTTATCAGGACACATCTGGGGTGGCTGAGCTCACCTCCAAGATGTCACAGTTTATGGAGCTCATGATGGGACAACAATCCCTCCTCATGACCCTAGCAAATGTGGCGCCTCGGGCCCCAGAGATAGTAACCGGACCCAGCGCTAGTCAGCCGATGGTTCCTCCACCAGTGCCCCAGGAAGTAGAGTGGGACACCGATGCTGTCTCTGACGCAGACCCGCTCTTTGAAGACACAGAGCCTGAGGTGGCATCCCAGCACTCTGGGCAGGATGACCCTGAAGTGCTGGATACTAATGACCCTATCTGGTCTGTGGTGGAGAGGGCAGCCCGTCACTTAGGCGTGGACTGGCCTGCGTTAGAGCCAACACGACGCTCTCTATTTGAGTTGCCATCGGCTCCGCCCCTTCAGTCCAGGATGCTCTCGGCATTCCCGGATTTTATTAAGGAGGTGCAGTCCACCTGGGGAGCCCCGGCCTCCGCCCCTGCGACTTCTCGCAAGGCTTCGGCTTTCACCATGCACGGGGTGAGCGAAGCTGGGTTAGCGTCTTTTCCGCCAGTGGGCGCCGCGTTCGCCACGCTAGTAAAGGCGCCGACATTATCGGGGCTGGCTAAGGACCCTTCCTGCCCTAACAGGCAGTGTAGGACTACGGAGGCCCACCTGAAAAAGGGTTATGCCGTGGCTACAGAGGCAGTTAGACTGTCTAACGTGGCCAGCCTCCTGACAGTCTACCAGGCGGCGCTGATTCGCGACCTGCCTGAGTCCCCATCCGTCGGACTTAGAACCGAACTGGGTGCAGTTGCGCAGCTTTTGGTTAAGCTGGCTCAGCTGAATGCACGAGCACAGGGCAGGAGCATTGCTTCCCTTGTGGTGGCAAGGAGGCAGCTCTGGCTCTCACAGGCCAGGGTACAGGAGCCTGATAAGGCCCCATTGCTAGATGCTCCTATATCCCCGGGGCACACGTTTGGCCCAGCGGTGGAGGAGATGCTGCAACGCTCCGTCAAGGCGCGTGAGGCGTCGCAGCAGTTGGCTAAGATGTGGCCAAGCAAACCCTTCCAGCCAAGGCGGCCGCAGGAGCGCCAATGGCGCAGGGCGCCGCCGCAGCAGCAAGCGCACCCACAGGGCAGTAAAACCGCCCCTTTGGGGGTTTCAGCACGCAGCCAACCCGCGTTTGCAAGACCGCAGCGCGGAGGGTGGCGCCCCAGAGGAGGTAGCAGACCACACCCTCGTGGCTCTGGCCAGGCCCCTCATGAGCGAGCGCAGCCTAAGCAGCCCTGAGAAACCCCGGCAGCCGTTAACCCACCCCTACACTGTTTCACAGCTCCTGTTCTGGCAACAATGCACCAACGACATTTGGGTGCGCAAAACTATACTCACCGGGTACACCCTTCAATTCCGGTTAAACCCCCCCCCCCTGGTAACTGCAGTGAAGGACTCGGTTCAGTCCTCAGCTCTAAATGCAGAAATACAGGCATTGCTCAAGAAGCGCGCCATTCAACTAGTAGACCCTGCTCTGACCGACCAGGGGTTCTACTCCAAGTACTTCCTAGTGCCAAAAAAGGACGGCGGGCTCCGCCCTATTTTAGATCTGCGAGTACTGAACAAATACCTACGGGTGTTGTCGTTCAAGATGCTTACGCACAGGCACATTGTCCAGTCTGTCCGGCAAGGCGACTGGTTTACCACCGTAGACCTCACAGATGCATACTTTCACGTTCCCATCTGTCCGGGTCACAGGAAGTACCTACGTTTCGCATTTCAGAGCAGGGTCTACGAGTTTTGTGTCCTGCCATTCGGCCTGTCTCTAGCTCCTCGAACCTTTTCGAAGTGTATGGACGCCATTTTAGCCCCCTTGTGGGCTCAAGGCGTCCGACTGCTGAACTATCTGGATGACTGGCTCGTCTGCGCGCAGTCGAAGGAGCAGGTGGCACAGCACACAGTGATGGTTACAGACCATCTTCAGCGGCTAGGTCTGAAGGTCAATTCAGAAAAGAGCCGCCTCGTGCCAAGCCAACAGACCGAATTCTTGGGTCTGCATCTGGACTCTGTGTCCATGGAAGCGACCCTGTCGACACAAAGAGTTGCCTCGCTGGAGCGGTGTCTCTCCCTATTCAGGTTGAGAGAAACAGTCAGCATGGAGCTGTGTCAGCGCATGCTGGGGTTGATGGCTGCCGCCTCACAAGCCCTTCCTTTGGGCTTACTACACCAGAGACCTCTGCAGGCCTGGTTCAATGCCTTCGCGTTGCATCCGCGGAGAGACAAACACCGCAGGTTGAGGGTATCCCGAACCTGCTGGGAAGCACTGCGCTGGTGGAAAGTTCCGTCGAACATCCGCCAGGGCGTATGCTTGGGTCCCATCTTCCGAAGGGAGGTTATTACGACCGACGCTTCCAACCAGGGTTGGGGAGCAGTCTGGAACGGGTCGGGAGGTCGGCCCACATCAATGCTCTGGAGCTCAGAGCGGTGGACCTCGCCCTTCGGCACTTCTTGCCAGTGCTTCTAGGCAAGCACGTGTTAGTGCGGTCAGACAACACCACGGTAGTGGCGTATATCAACCGCCAGGGCGGCTTGCGGTCCCCCGGTCTTCACCGGTTGGTAACACGGCTGTTGCTTTGGGCTCAACCGCGTTTAGCCTCTCTGCGGGCGGTTCACCTACCGGGCAGAGTAAATTACGCAGCGGATCTCCTGTCCAGAGGAGGTCCTCTTGCAGGCGAATGGCGTCTTCACCCTCGGGTGGTGGAGCGCATTTGGGACTGGTTCGGCACAGCGCAAGTCGATCTCTTCGCTTCGCGAGAGACCACGCACTGTCCCCTATGGTTCTCGGTGAAGGACCTCGACAGCCCCCTAGGAGTCGATGCACTGGCTCACGAATGGCCGCCAGGGCTCCTGTACGCATTTCCACCGATTTCGATGCTCCCCGCCTTCTTGGAGAAGGTCAGGGTAGAGCAAGCGACAGTGATCCTGATCACTCCTCGGTGGCCTCGGAGGATATGGTTCCCGAGTCTAGTGCAGTTGTTGCACGGTCGCCCGAGGGAGCTCCCTCTGCGAGCGGACCTGTTGTCCCAAGCCCAAGGAGGGCTATGGAACCCAAACCCCAAACTCATGCAGTTATGGGCTTGGCCCCTGAACGGGAGCGCCTGTCAGCCTTAGGGCTTTCAACGGCAGTTATATCCACCATTCAGAGTGTGAGAGCGCCCTCTACTCGGTCGCAATATGCGTATAAGTGGCAATTGTTTCAGAGTTGGTGTCTGGCTGAGGGCCATGACCCGGTCTCCTGCCCTATGGCAGTGATATTACAGTTTCTGCAGAAGCTGTTAGATGAGGGAAAGTCTCCCTCTATACTTAAAGTGTATTTGGCTGCTATTTCGGCTTGCCATGTACGCATTGACGGGTTATCACCTGGATGCCATTTCCTGGCATCTCAGTTCCTAAAGGGCGCAAGACGCTTGCGGCCTCCAAGGTCGACCAGTTTACCGTCATGGAGCCTTGATGTGGTGCTAGAAGCCCTTACCAAGGCACCGTTCGAGCCTCTCCACAGTGTGGATATGAAGTTCGTGTCTATTAAGACTGCGTTTTTGCTGTCAGTGGTATCAGCAAAACGTGTGGGCGAGTTACATGCACTTTCTGTGCATCCATCATGTACTCACTTCGCAGGAGACGGTTCTAAGGTCTCCATGCGTCCAAATCCGGCCTTTTTACCCAAGGTCATATCCCCGTTTCACATGAACCAACCAGTCGAGTTGATGGCGTTCCATCCTCCTCCTTTTTCTTCCCCAGAGGAAGAGCGGTTACACATGCTCTGCCCTGTGCGGGCATTGAGGTGTTATATTGATCGCACAAAGACTGTGAGGCAAACAGAACAGCTGTTCATATGCCATGGTTCTAAAACTTTGGGTCAGCCGTTGTCTAAGCAACGCCTTTCTCATTGGATAGTGGATGCTATTCAGTTAGCATATGATTCTATGGGCCTTCCGCCACCAGGGCAGTTGAAGGCACATTCCACTAGGGGTATGGCAACATCCTGGGCCCTCTTTAGAGGGGTGCCAATGTCTGACATTTGCGCTGCAGCCAGTTGGGTTACACCGCATACATTTACGAGGTTCTACCGGTTAAATGTACTGGAATCCTCTGCTCTGTCATTTGGAGCATCTGTGTTGCACTCTATGACGCCTCAGGTTGCGGACGTCTAGAGTGGTTGACAATATGGTGTGACTATTCCACCTTGGGACAGGTGTCATTGCGAGCATAGACGCTGAGGCGCAGCTCCGCATATGTGTAGATGTACTGCCTACGCAGTTGCGTTATGACGTAAGTCTGTCCTACTGCCGAGAATCCTCCCTCGCGACGGCTTGGGTACACTGTTCCCATACCTTGATGGTTATTTTCGACTTGAAAGGGAACGATAGGTTGCGGATGCAACCCCGGTTACCTGAAAAAGAAAATAACCATCAAGCCGCGAGGTCGCTCTGGAGGCCTTCACGGCCTGAAGGGCAAAAGAGGAAGTGACTCTCCGCGCGCTGCGTATAGTAAGCTCCCAGGGGGGCGGGCTTACACGGCAGCTTGCGCGGAGGCCTATCGGCAGCTTTGACATAAAGCTCAGCCAATCCCTACTGCCTGACGGCAATGTCCCATACCTTGATGGTTATTTTCTCTTTCAGGGAACCGGGGTTGCATCCGCAACCTATCGTTATGTTTTTAAGCTCTGTGACAGGCTAGCTGCAGGGATGACTTCAGGCCAGAGAGAATCACACAGACAGACAGTTGTTGCAGTGAATCTGAGACGCTGCGGCGCTCAGCGTTTTATTAACACACAGAAAATAAAAAGGTTGAACAAAACAGAAGACAGGACACGGCACTTGAGGCCAAATAAAACAGACAAACAAAACGGACAGACACACAAACACGGTGAGTAAAAATAAACAAACAAGTATCGTGCTGGTAGGATAGCAATTGTTATTAATCTTTAACTTTATTTCTCCTCCTCTCTCTCCCGTTCACTACTCACCGAACACACATCCCCAAGTGAGTGAAACGTGCATCTATATATACTGTTGTGCTGGGATTCAATTACTAATTAATTATTCACTTGAATCCCAGCACGTGAATTAATTCTGTGCAACCCCGTGCTCACATATTATTAACTACTTTAAATGCATGTGAAGTGAAGTGCAATCCCTGTGTCTAAATACAATTATACATTTTAAACACTCGTGCTCATTACCCACATTATATCCCGTGTACCAACTACAATACACCAACATTAACACACGTAACATACAACATAAAACACACAAATGCACACAGGGGCGGGGCACATTGCCACAGGCTCCTATAACCAACTAAAAAATATAGGATTGCATGAGTTTGACCCTAGCAGTCTTTTATCATATCCTAAAACAGAAATAAAAAATTGGAGGGTTATCTTTGATCCTGATTTATCAGTCTCTGTGGCAATGTGCCCCACCCCTGTGAGTATTTCTGTGTTTTATGTTGTATGTTGCGTGTGTTAATGTTGGTGTATAGATATGGCTGCACGGGATATAAATGGGTGTGTACAGCACGAGTTATTTAAAATGTATAATTGTATTTAGGCACGGGATTGCACTATCACTTCACGTGCATTTAAAGTATTTAATATGTGAGCACGAGGTTGCACATAATTAATTCACGTGCTGGGATTCAAGTGAATAATTAATTAGTAATTGAATCCCAGCACAACAGTATATATAGATGCACGTTTGTGTGTTTGGTGAGTGGAGAACGGGTGTGTAGAGAAAGGAAAGGAAAGGAAAGGAAAGGAAAGGAAAGGAAAGGAAAGGAAAGGAAAGTAAGAAATAATTGCTATTGCATGCTGGTAGGACCAGCACGATACTGGTTTGTTTATTTTTACTTACCGTGTTTGTCTGTTAGTCCATTGTTTGTTTAAGTGTTAGTCCGTTTTGTTTGTCTATTTACTTTGGCGTAAGTGCCGTGTCCTGTCTTCTGTTTTGTTCAACCTTTTTATTTTGTGTGTGTTAATAAAACACTGAGTGCCGCAGTGTCTCAGATTCACTGCAACTACTGTCTGTCTGTGTACTCCTTTCTGGTCTGACATAACCACTAAAGCCACTT
The DNA here is from genome assembly GCF_902713425.1 of Acipenser ruthenus. Lineage (NCBI taxonomy): Eukaryota > Metazoa > Chordata > Actinopteri > Acipenseriformes > Acipenseridae > Acipenser > Acipenser ruthenus. The sequence continues at coordinate 8,227,702 of NC_081227.1, read as the reverse complement.
GTCACAGTCTCATATTAGGGAAGTTTCTATAGTATCCTTCTATCACTTGAGACAGATAGCCAAACTGAGACCTATTATCTCCTTAGCTGACGCTAAGAGACTAACACATGCCTTTGTTTCTTCAAGAATTGATTACAGTAATGCACTCCTCTCTGGCATCCCAAAACATGCCTACAGCTTGCTCAGAATACCGCTCCGAGAATTTTTACTAAAACTAAAGAAAATGAACACATCACCCCTGTTTGAGCCTCCTTGCACTGGCTCTCTGTTCAATATAGAATTGATTTTAAAATCTTATTATTAACCTATAAAGCCTTGGGTGGAGCAGCACCTAGCTATCTGCAGGAGCTACTGACCGTGTATCTCCCAAATCACACTCTTAGATCATAGGAAGCGGGGCTGCTCGTTGTTCCCAGGGTCAATAAAATCAGAAATTCTTTAGAGCCCCTAAACTGTGTAATGCTCTACCTCCATGTGTTAGGGAAGCTGGGTCTGTGGGTATTTTTAAGGCTAAACTTAAAACACATTTTTATAAAATGGCATTTTTATCTTAGTGGTTTTAATGCAACATAATTGCTAGCTTTTAATGAATTTTTAAATTATTAGTATTATTTGTATATTTTGTATTTTATTGTATTTTTATGTATTTATGTACAGTGCCTTGTGATACTTCAGTATGAAAGGCGCTATATAAATGAAGTAAATAAATTAAGTAAATAAATAAATAAATAAAATATGCATCAGAGTATATTGATGATGTGGTTATCTACAGCTCCATCTGGCAAGAGCACAATGGCTAGGGTCACAGCCGGGCTACCCTCAGAGACTGTAGGACAGCCAACTTGGGTAAATGTGCATTTGCCAAAGAAGAAACCCAATATTTAGGATTTATTATGGGACATGGGCAGGTGAAACCCGTCGCCACCAAAGTCCAGGCTTTGATGGACGCGGCAATCCTGAAAACCAAGTCCCAGGTGAGGTCTCTCTTGGGGTTGGCCGGTTATTACCGTCGATTCATCCCTGAGTACACCACAGTGGTAAACCCTCTAGTGAACCTCACTAAAAAGAGCGCACCAAATTTAATTAAATGGACAGGAGAATGTCAGGGGGCCTTTGATACCATTAAGCAACGACTCTGCCGAGCCCCCGCCCTGATCACACCAGATTTTGATAAGGAATTCCTCCTCCACACCGACGCTTCGGATGTTGGTCTGGGGGCGGTCTTGTTCCAGTGGGTCGATGGAGTAGAACACCCTATCCTCTAAATAAGCAAGAAAATGCTCCCTCGGGAGCGCAACTACTCATAGAAAAGGAATGTCTGGCCATTAAATGGGCCACTCAGACCTTACGCTACTACCTCTTGGGACATTCATTCAATCTCGTCACTGACCACGCCCCACTCAGATGGTTAAGCACGATGAAGGATAGCAATGCAAGAACGCAAGGCAGTTCATTCCAGGGGCAGTCGGAAGCCGGCCATTGAGGAAGGGGGCGGCGCCATGGTACCGGAGTCCTCGCCCTAGTATGGTGAGTGAAGATTCAGTCATGAATTGGAGGAGACGTGATTGAACTAGCTATTGGAGGGGGCGGGGCTGAGGGTACTTTAGGGGGCAGGACGCTGTAATTGTTTCTTTTGTTGTGGTTAATGGGAGGAAACAAGGACTGTAAAATCATGAGAGAAGTGTTTTTGTTTGTTTTAGTAACTGTGTTAATTTGTCTTCGACAGACGGCTAATACGAATGCGGGAGCTGCCGCTTCAAGCCAGCAATAAGTCTGGACTTCACTGCACCTGTCAAACAAGCAAGCACCACTCTTTAAATCACCGTACATGCACCCAGAGAACGCACTGTCCGGAGACGTGTCTGTATCTGTGTTGTGTGTCTGTGCTTTGTATTATTATACGCTGGCAATGCCCATAGTTGGGTAGAACCAGCATTATTATTTAGACCATTAGACAGAAAAATAAAAGAACTTGAGCCGTGAACTTTGTGTTTGTCGTTGTCTGGAGCACCTGCATCACCCCTACACCTGCGCACTGCAACCCACACGTTCACAACAACGAACACTAAAAAGAAATCGTTACCAAAAAGAGCATATAAGAAAGCGTGGCCGTGCACACTCCTAAACCATAAAATAAATCATTACATTAGGCATGCCACGAAAACATATTCAATTCTGTTAAAAGAAACAAAAACATCCGGGTTGCTTTACCTCAGCGAGTTGAATTACCGTGGCCACACACAGAGAGAGAGTTTCCTGCTCGTCCTGAAGAGGTTCAGACAAAGAGCATAAAGCAACTGGCAAAGTGAAAAGCACAATAGAAAGATCACACTGGAGAAAGTTGCAGACGGCGTGGGGCGTAGCTTCTCTGGAGGATTAACAAAGCAAGGATGCATGCTGGCAGTATTGATCAAGAAACAGCGTTGTGTCAAGAGCAGAACACAAGAACACAGCTTTTATAGGGTAAGTAAACTGAATGCAATTAATACTCAACCACATAATTAGTAGCAGTTGTCCTACCTGCTACACTTAATTACCTTAACAAGGTTTGGTGTAAAATAATCTTACACAGATAATACATTATATATTTAATAGCTAATGAAAGAAAAGATGTTACCTTTTAAATACCAATGTATTTATTGAGAGGATAGCCTATTGAATATCATACTTCCATGTGATGGGAAGCACCCTACACAAAAATACACACTAAGAAAAAAAAAAGTTTGTATGTAAGATCAACAACAAACATTTTATATAATGAATGTTTATTTAATAAAAATACTGATGTTGATGGAGGTATACTCTCTCAGAGCACCACACTCTGCTGCTCATTATACAAGGATTTGAATGCGTGTTAAAGTGTGATTATAAGCATGGGAATTATACAGTTCATTATACAGAAAGTAGCAGAAACAACAAAGTGCACAGAGAAAGTGCATTGAAATACACGGGGGTCTGACAGAATCAGGGCTCAGACAGGACTTTAAGGGTCGGCTTGCAGTGACTATTACTGTATGGAACAGTTTTCTCTGTTTTCTGCTGCAGACTCTCCTTCTTCTCCATCTATTGCTAACCTTGCTCTTGGAGACCCTGTTGGTCCTGGTCTTGGTCTTTGTTTTCCTGTGAACTTTGCTGTTGCTGCTTCTAATGTTTCTAGTACTGCTCCTCTGAATG